>NC_142931.1:64976316-64983816 GCF_046866305.1 Octopus bimaculoides | reverse complement strand
CCATATAAGTATTTAGGAGTCAATGAACTAGATAGCATACAACATACACAAATGAAAGAAAAAATAAAGAAAGAGTACTATAGACGAGTTAGATCAATACTAAAAACATAGCTCAATGCTAAAAACAAGATAATGGGTATCAACACTTTAGCTGTCCCAGTTATAAGCTACAGCTACAACATCCTTAACTGGACACTAAACGAACTATGTAAAATAGACAGGAAAACAAGAAAAATAATGACAGGATATAGGATGCACCACCCAAAATCTGACATAGAAAGGCTATATATACAACGCACAGAAGGTGGCAGGGGTCTTATACAGCTAGAAAACTATTATAAAATAACCACCATAGGACTGCCAAAATACCTACTCCAGAAGCAAGGGAAACTAATACAAATAGCCACAAAACACGAGCAAAACAAAAAACTGTTTTCAGTATTTAAGGAAGCTGACAAATACAAACAAGAAATCAATCTACCTAACAAATACGAAGAAGAAGAAGAAGAAACAACAAAAGCTATAAAACAAATGAAATCCAAACTAAAACTAGAACAGCAACGGACCATGATAAAACGATGGCAAGAAAAGCCCCTACATGGTAAATACTGGGCTAAACTAAATGCGAAAGAAATAGACAGAGAAAAATCCCAGCAATGGCTGAGAAGCTCAGGACTCAAAGCAGAGACTGAAGGATTTTTAATTGCTGCACAAGACCAAAGCCTCCCCACCAGAAATTACCAAAAACACATAATGAAAAGAAATATAACAAGTAACTGTAGAATATGTGGAGATGGACAAGAAACAATAAATCATATTATCTCTGGCTGCCCAGTACTGGCTAAGAAGGAATATATTCACAGACACGACAGAGCTGGGACCTATATACACTGGAAGCTATGCCAACATTATGGAATAGCAACAGAAAAAAGATGGTATAAACACACGCCAGAAAAGGTCACAGAAAACGAGAAAGCAACCATACTCTGGGATATGCCAATACACACAGATAGAGAAATTAAGGCAAATAGACCAGATATAGTTGTCAAAGATCATGAAGGAAAAAAATGCCTTCTAATTGATGTTTCAATACCAGCAGATGACAACGTTTCTCTAAAAGAAATGGAAAAACTTTCAAAATACAAAGACCTGGAAATAGAGATAACTCGAATGTGGAATCTAAAAACAGAAACAATTCCTATCATAGTAGGTGCCTTAGGTATAATAAAAAAATATTCAGACAAATACATAACAAAAACACCAGGACTTACAAATATATATAACATACAGAAAATTGCACTACTGGGTACTGCACACATTCTACGCAAAACACTTTCAATACAGTAAACATAAGAGCACCACAGCACATACCCAAGGCGCACAGAGCTGCGCTCGGTAGTGAAGTGAAAGTACGTTATAAAAATAAAACTACTGAATAATAATAATAATAATAATAATAATAATAATAATAATAATAATAATAATAATAATAATAATGATAATAATCAATAAATAAATAAACAAAAAAATTACGGTGCTAAGTGTATTTTCATTAGAATATATATGTGAAGTGTTTATCCTTTTCAATAATGAAACGAATCTAATAATTTGAGATCAAATAGCGAGAATGTCTATAGATGATTTTTTAAAATTAATATGGTTCATTAGATATATAAAAAGAAATCAATAAAACGGATGATATTTATGAAACCAATGTATGATTATTGCGGTTCCTATACAAAAGCTTATAACAGTATATAGTGTATTTGTCTGCGAGTTTCTGAAATGACTAGATACAGAGACATCATGAGGGATGAGACATGGCGCTTCGGAGTGCTAAGGTTTACTTGTTATATGTGTTTTTATAAGTTAATCGTGCAACCACGTAAATGCACGTACCTTGAGATATTCATCTTGCATAAGACTTTTTTTTACTGATTCTTACTGTTTTCAACCTGCTAAATTAAAATCTGAAAACTGTTATGTTCTACATGTTCTAGTTTGCATGCAATTTTTAGTTTTGCATTCCGGCTGTTTGCGGTCAGATTAATTAGTTAGCCATATATGTTAACAAAGATATTAACATTATTATTAAAAATGCTTCCAACACATAGTCTCTGCTCTCCCTGCTTTTTCCTTCGATAAGATCAAGCCAGGTGTTTTTGATGGACCGCAGATTCGTACGTGATCAAGAATTTGCCAGGAAAATGAATGACAAGGAAAGGACAGAGTGGCTTTCATTCGTGGTGGCAATAGAAAAACTTTCTCAGTAATAAAATGGCTGACATCTATGAAACTTTCGTAGTTAATATGCTGTCAACTTTCCGTAATCTTGCATGTAACATGAGTTTCAAACTCCATTTCATGTACAGTCATCTTGATACATTCCCTGAGAACCTAGGACAAACAAGACGAGCGGTTCCATCAGGATACCAAGGGAAATGGGACAAATAAGTGAGATTGCCCTGAGACAGTCCACAAACGCAAGAGATTCAAGCGCAAATTCCTGACTGAATAAACTGCAATTGAGCTTTGTCTTCTCAGTTTTATATAAACTATAACCTTTGCTTATTAGGTAAATTGTTCCAAATTGTGTTCTTAAATAAATTCATACTATCTTGCATTTTGTTTTTTATTACCCAGCTAATTTAAAGAGTGTTTAATCACATATTTCTCCTGAGTAAACTATGACGTCAATGTGATGAAGACAAATTTTGAGATTTTGAAATACCTTGATTGCAAAAAAAAAAAAAGAAAATTAGGGCTTTTAGGAAATAACCAATTTCAGATCTGAAATCTATGCACTCAGTGTAGGTAATACCAGGTGTTGATAACAATGCAACAAAAAAACTTTTTGACCAGTGTTATCTGTTACTCAATACAAAGACACACATACATACACACATACATACACACATACATACATACATACATACATGCATACATGCATATATACATACATAAATACATACATACATACATACATACGTACACACACACATACATACATACACACATACATACATACATACATACATATATAGTAGACTCTCCTGTTGTTAGGACCACACAGATGATCTGTTTAAAGTGATCAAATATTTGTGTTCAGATAAGCTCACTCCCATCATCAAATCAACATTACCTTTACAGATGTGGTGTGTACCATATGTCAGATGACGAAATGATCGTAGAGCAATGCGAAATGAAGGGCTCAAGAACACAATGCAATGCTCGATCTTGGAATGAAAACCAAAATCTCGCAATCATGAGTGCAACACTTTAACCACGAATCCATGCGCCTTCACACACACCCACCCACACACACACACCCACACACACACACACACACACACACACACACACACGCGCAAACACACACACATATATATTTATATTAGGCGGTTATTTTGAGTCTAATTTTAAGACTGTATGGCCATTATTTTTTCAGGTGGGCCATATCACTAAGTGATATGTGTTTATATTTCAAGAAAAAGCGTAATTTGAGTTGCATAAAATCTAGAGCTTACAGACAAAAACGAACCTCAGATTTTAATTCAGCAGGTTCAAATGAGTTAAGAACAAATGCTGGTATTAATGCGATAAAAACTTTGTTTCCCTGTGTTATTTACTAACAGCTAATGAAGCACTGCCCAGAGGATAAAGAAGGTTTCGCGATGGCCCTAATACGAAGATGCACACATTGAAATAGAAAGACTGAACGGTGAGAAGAGTAATTAGTTGTACTTTGGATGTAAACTACATTTGGGAGAAGGAAAGCATTCTCAGGACTGAAGGTTGATCGGTATAGTGGTATGCCTTGATATTTCCTTGGTAACGATCTTTCACCGCTTAGAGTCGTCTGTTTTTATTATGTTTTTAGCCTGTTTTTCACGCAGTGTTACGTATTTTAGACAACCCACCGTATATTCTATTTACGTGACCATGTATGTAATAACACTTCTGTAGAACATTTTTACACGAGGAATTTGTAACCAATAAAGAAATCATTATATGTGTGTTTTTAAAAAGCTTTTATAATCTCCATGTTAAGAGTATATTCGATTTTCTTGGAAGTGCAGCGCAAGAAGCCGAAAGTAGCGGTGTTGGATTAGATAATTTCCATTAAAGTCTTTCTCATATCCACTGCCATTAAGCTAAAAGAAAGCAGCTGATAGCGCTACTGAGGTATTACTTCGTTTACATACGTGTAAGTTGACATGAGAAAAGTTAGACATGTGCATGCGTAATACGGTTAGTGCGAATGTACTCAAAGGCATATGCCAAAACATTTACATGAATTGAAAGTCGTCTCTTAGTTAGAGAAAGAAAATAAAAAGTCAGTGGGAATCCCTAGCTACTGTGACAGGAAAGGGGACGTAATTTTTTGAACCATAAATAATTTTGAAGATAAGGCATCACTGATGCGTGCTACCCAAACTAAGACATGATCGATCTTAACATGATAATTCAGTGTTCTGTAGAATAGTCTTCATTTTTTTAAAGTTTTCTTCTATTGTCTAAGTGCCGTCAGCTGTTGTCACTGGGTGACAACTCGTCACCAACTATGACGAGAATCTTAATACTTTTTTGTTTGTTTTTAGAAGTTTTGGTTATCGTCATTCAATATATCACCAGCTACTGAGTTATCCAAATTCATGGCATTGGACAGCTTCAGTTATTTCTCTTAGGGACCTTTTGGCATGTGTATAAATATGTGTCTATATAATTCTATGCATGTTTATATAATTCTATGCATGTTTATATAATTTTATGCGAATGCATATATTTTTATGAATATGTATCCATAAACACACATATATGTATATATATCTTTAACGAAAGAAAACGTACACCAAAAGACATTGAAGCACAACGTTTTCCATATAATTCATGTAATTTGTTAATGAATGCTGCTACAGAAGTTAAAAGTTATGAATAAATAATCTTTCCTGTCAAATTACAAAATGTATTTGAATTATATTCTTTTCTACTATAGGCACAAGGCCCGAACTTTTGGGGGAGGGAGCCAGTCGTTTAGATTGACCCCAGTACGCAACTTAATTTATCGACCCCGAAAGGATGAAAGGCAAAGTCGACCTCAATGGAATTTGAACACAGAACGTAAAAACAGACGAAATACCGCTAAGCATTACGCCCGGCATGCTAACGTTTCTGCCAGCTCGCCGCCTTGTATTTGAATTATATTGACTTGTGAAAATCCAGTTTTTACTACTTCACCGCAGAGCGCCTGGTTATTAAATCTAGCTTACTGGAAATCCTATAAGAGGTCTTGTTCACTAGTATTTGTGAATATGAAATTCTGAATGTTTATAAAGCCACTCTAATTTGCAATACAATTTAGAGAATCAAGCTATTAATCTTATTTCCATTTAAGCCAGTAATAAGGCTTTAAGAAAATAGAATGATTAAATGAAAAGCTAGAATGCGCACACATCATACGATGTATATTGCCTAACATGAATGTGAATAATCAAATTAGATGAATATTTTTTGCTTATTCGACGTACATACAAGGCTTACTTACAAGAAAAATATTATATAAGTTATATGACAATGTGTTACTACTACATATTTGAAAGACAAATTTTAAAATGTCTTTTTTAAAATAAATATATTTTGTGTCAAACGATTCAGCCAAACATCAGTTGCTTGAATGATATGAAATTGCTTTTAATTCGAATTGAAAACGTGTAGAGATTTAATTGTAAACCTTTTTATATATAAGGAGTCCATCGATTATCTTTACAACTTTCATAATTTATCGTCTAAATGTGTTACGTGTCACCAATGGGGACGACGTGGAAGTATTGTCATGTTTTAAGCGAAACTTCATTTGTGGGCCTATGTTTTGCAATAAACTCTGTTGAGTTATTCTCATTTTTCATTTCTTGTTATGGAAATTTTCAAATTGTAACAGTAATTCATGGACATCCTGCATAAGTATGAGATATTCATTCAGTGGTCATATGACTTCATTCTGTATATATATTTATACAGATATACTTACACACGAACATACGTATGTTAGTGTTAGTATATGTATTGAATTATATACATATACATACATATGCATACATACATACATACATATATATATATATATATATATATATATATATATATATATATATATATATATATACATATATATTCGTATGAATATATTTATGTTTGTATGCAAATGCGTGTACATATAATTTTGTTTTTTTTACTCAGACTTGCGTCTCCGTTTTGAGAATATAACATAGCAAGCTTTGGCCAACTTGATCGATCTGTTGCGGTCCAATCAACTCCTGTCCAAGTAATCTTCGTAAACTCGTGATGTTCCTAGATTGCCGACAGTAAATTTCTCTGACCGGTCGTTTTCTCCTTATCCTTCTACCATTGTCTCCCTCTTTGCATCTCGAGTAGAGAGAAAGCGCAAAATACGTAATACAATATAAATATTTTCTTTAAAACAGGCACCACAGATTGGCAAGAAATATAGAAATGCTCAACATACTTGTGAGCAAGAGCGTGTTTTTAGCAAACACAAATTTCTAGCCATGCTATTAAAAGTGGGTATCATCATAAAATCGGAGTATTATTCTTCGTACTAAGAAAAACGTTAGATATAACTAGGTTCAACGCTTTTCAATGTAATATAACCAGTGTATTTTTACATGTATGACATATTACCAGAGTGTATTTTTAGTTAATAAAGATTGTTTTAGCTATGGTATATAATACTAGTTTTTAAAGCCTGCACTGCTGTAAAATCATGTATAGATAAATAGATATAAGCTACGTGTGTAGATAAATAGATATAAGCTACGTGTATAGATAAATAGATATAAGCTACGTGTGTAGATAAATAGATATAAGTCTCGGTGGAAATAAATGAATAAACGATGATCCTTGATAAGGCACTACGAAACATTGAAACCAGTCAGATCAGTCTTTTTTTAAGACGAGCTGGTTATTTAAATATCCTGTCCACTTAGCACAGGAAAGCTAAAACATGAAAATTTATAGGAAGTATGCAGAATAATCCATTTCCTAATAATATATCTATGATTATCGATTTTTCTCAAGACTGTAAATTTGAGTGCCCGCGGCGGGATACGAACACAGAACGTAAATAGTTGAATCAAAATATTGCAAATGTTTTTTTGTCCAGCTTTCTACAAATTATAATCCAATACTTCTTTTCAGCTTATAAATATTAATGGTATACAGATTTTTCAAGGAATTTATATGGTAAATATATTTTCCCCCCATAAAAACATAATAGATATATATCTCAATTTATATGATGGAGAGGAATAAGTGTCAGTACAGTAATTTCTGGGAATTTATATAATGAATACAAATAAAAACAATTTTCGTCAACACATCCCTTCGGTACTATTTTTTTTTATCACCTCAGAGATTTTCTTCATTTGTTTATAACAAGGTGTTCTTATAGAAGTTTTCTCATTTGATGATCGAATATATCAC
>NC_142931.1:64966316-64973816 GCF_046866305.1 Octopus bimaculoides | reverse complement strand
ACTTACTTATTTCTGTATAACAATAGAGTTTTTGTTGTTTCAAGCATGGCTCTTCGTCGGAAAAGAGAAATGAAATGCCCAAAGAAAGAAAAGAAATCACCAACACGCATGTAGTTACATTTATGTAGTACGTATACATATGGTATGACGTTACCTAGACTACTTGTTTGTTTTGAATACCAATCCAGTAATACATTGTGTTCGTGAGGAAACACTTCATTTCGAGTTGCTCCAGCCATCTCAGCTGTATGTGGGTAACCTTCAGTTCAGTTGAGGAAGAACGTCTGTTTCCCCATCTGTCTAGCGCGCTGACATTATTCAAAAGTTGCCAAAATGCTGCGAAGCCAGTGAAGTATTATAATAACATCCGCAAGTCTAGCGAATACATACATACATACATACATACATACATACATACATCCAAACATACATACGTACATACATACATAGACGCATGCATACATACATACATACATACATACATGCTTACATACATATGTATATATATATATATTCATATAGATGTTTTTCTTATTCATAATTTTAAAATTTTACCATTGATAAACAAAAAATATTGTTGAAACTAGTTTGGTTATATATGTAAATATACGTATTTTAAACAATTACGAATTTTTCAAATTTAGGTGCATTTTCAACAACACATTTGCCTATATTCATATATATATATATATATATAACGTACACGACAGGAAATAAAGTGTAAAATTATTTAATAAATCATGCTATATTTAACCTTGCCAGCTGCTCTTAAATTTTCCTGAGACTTTACGTTTACATTGCAGTCTTCCATTTATGTACAGTTTCTGCACACCAAATATGAATTCTTCCCCGATGACTTTGCCCTAACAAGCTACAAAATGAAGTATATATGTATGCATGCATGTATGCATGCATGTATGTATGTATGTATGTATGTATGTATGTATGTATGTATGTCTGTACATATGTCTGTATGCATGCATGTATGTATGTATATTTATAAAGTACACACACACACACGCATACACATACACATGTCATTTTGCTTTGTTTTGTTTTGTTTTGTTTGCTCTCGGCCCTGAATTCTCCATAAAAATAACTTTTTGTGCGGGCGCCGCCAGTTATGGAGCTCTCAGTCTTATCATTAAAGGTGCGAAACTGTGTACTAGCAATTGGTTGATAACTGATAAAGAATTTGGGACCTTCTGTTTTTGCCTCCGAATGTACAATCTGTATACGTTATGTCGTATGTCTATTTAACATAAAATTTAATTGCCAACACAATATGGCTGTCCTGTAAGGGACATTATTAAATCTTACTTTAAAGAAATGTTACTGTATGTCTCTCTCTGAGACATCTCGAAATAATACTGTTTCCATTTATAGATCAGTGGCTGTGTGTCACGTTGAAGTCTATATGGTTAGAACCATGAATTCAGCAACGCCACCTAGCCAAGCAGCTACTCTGTGTTGATGAAGAGCAAGAACCCTAACTTCATAACACACCTACAAAACAACTACGGGGGTGCCCCAACAACAAACAAAGCTATAAGAAATCACTATACACAGGATAGACATTACAACCTCCTCGCCTCCCCTCCCCTATGAAGAGATACTAACATAATTTTTATTCAAATAATCGACTTAACAACTACACCCAACAAATCCATACCACACGAAATAATAACCAACGACGGCCCTCTAAAGCACCACATTCGAATATGGAATGTAGGGCACACTTTTCAATCCCCATCCAAGAAAGCGCACCATAAATCACGACAACAGGGCACTACGCAACAACAGGGGACAACTACATAACAGCTACCATCCCAACCAATCATTTTTTAGACTCAGTACACAAACACAGGAGAATCCAAAAGTGATAAAAGTTATCAATCTAACTCACAAAGAACTAACACCAGATCAAATTAACATACTCTCCAAAGGGCTCAAGTTTAAACCCCTCCCCCCCATCACGTCACAACTGCAACGAAATGAAAGAAGACGTTGCGGAATTCTGTAGAAAATTTAGACTCACTGAGGAACTATATGACAAATACAACGAGGACGACTCGTTAGCCAGAAATAGAAGTAACTACATCTCATCAAAAGATAAGAACAAAATTCTTGACCATTTCTGTGAATATATCACGAATTAGGCATACCAATACATACACAAACAAAAATACAAGCCAAACTTTAGCAAGAAAGAATGAACTGAGCTGAACAGATTAAATGATGATGAAGCAATAACAATCAAAGAGACTCATAAAGGGAGTGCATTAGTCTTAATGGACACAGTATACTATATAACTCTAGTGCTATCTATGTTAGAAGACACAACATACTATGAAAAGCCTCAACACTACAGTCAGCAGAAACTAATGAGAAGCCTAAAAACTCAGCTAAAACTATACAGAGAAAGGCTTACCGACAAGGAATACGACTATATGACTAACTTCAAAAGTAAATCCAGTCAATTTTACGGTACTCCTGAGATATACAAAGGTGGAAAAAATAAGTAACGCATGCCGGGGAGCTACAGACATAATAGTCAATGGTCTCAAATTAAGACTTATAATATCATGCCCCGCATGCGAAACTCACCGCCTCAGCAACTTTCTAGATACGCTCTTAATCAAGCATATCAAAAGCTACATAAGGGACGACCTAGATATGTTTTAAAAAAACCTGACTAGTATCATTCGATGTAGTCAACCCGTACTCTATTATCCCCCACAACCTAGGAATAGAGGCAATCCAATGCTGGCTAGAAAATTACTGCAGTGAACTCCCGCATCGCATTAAAAATGAATTCGTAATAAAAGGGCTACAATTCATCTTCATATTCAATGACAACTATTGACAGTTTTCGGGAACTGCGATGGGTACGAGAATGGCCCCTCCATTGCTAGCCTAGTCATGAGGTACCTAGAAATCATTCTTTATCGTAAGGCACTAGAGAAATACGGAAACCCATTCTTCTTTTATATAGAAAATAACTGGAAGAGATATCTGGATGACTACTTCATTCCTCGGCTTGAAAGTATAGACTGAAAAAATTTCAAGCACTTCTAAATGGACTTGACATAAACATTCAATTTACGATGGAATGTAGCCATCAACATCTTACATTCCTCGACATCCTCATTAAGAAAGCCATCGGCAAAATAGAAACAGACATATACTATAAGCCCACGAACTCCAAGAAATATCTACCGTTCAACTCATGCCACCCCAGACACACTAGAATGAATATCCCTTTCTTTCAGGCAAAAAGGATTTACACTATAGTATCTGATACAAGCACCAGGGACACACGACTACATGAGCTAAAGTATACACTCATCAGCAGGAATCATCTACCATCACTAACTGATATAGGTTTTCAACGTGCCCTACAACTCAACATCCCAAACTAAAGAATGAATTAGGGCCAAAAACCCTACCTTACATATTCACACTCAATCCCCTAAACAATGAGGCTTTCGACACTATCCTCCAGAATATTCTTTTACTAAAAAGGGACCATAGAACGAATCAAATCCTGGAAACACACACCATCATAAAGAGGAAAAGACAACTCAAGTCACTGTAAAGTATTCTAACACAAGCCCAAGTACACTCGTCAATAACATCGAAACTGACAGTAAAAACTGCTGAAGACCTAACTGTGGTATATGCGTCAACCTAATTGAGGGATCAAACCATCAACCTAATTGAGGGATCGGAGTACTCCTTCAAATAAAAGTGATGTTTTACAGTGAAAAAACAACTTTACATGTGCTTCGGAAAACCTGATATATATGTTAACTTGTTCAGGGTAGAGAGCAATAAATCGGTCAAACTAAAAACAGTCTACACCAAAGGATGACCTTCATAGATCCCAGATTAAAATACGGGAATGCAGAAAAATAACATTAAGTGCACCCATCGACATTTGCGCCACTAATGAACAACACAACTTTAGAATTTTTCCCCTCTATAAATTTAGGGACAATGCAACCTATAACCAGCGCATTATCAAATTCATATTTTATCACAAAATATAAACCTTTTTTAATGCATCCATCACAGGATCTTAGAATAATACTCACGAAGATGTTAAAAACATTCGATATATCAAGAACAGTCGCTACCCATGAATTTATTTAGATGAGTTCCTGCCACTACCACTACAAGAAGAGCCTCTCCTATTGGATTACACCACACCCTTGTTGTTGTTGTTGTTGTTGTTGTTGTTGTTATTGTTGTTCTTCTTCTTCTTCTTCTTCTTCTTCTTCTTCTTCTTCTTCTTCTTCTTCTTCTTCTTCTGCTGCTGCTGCTGCTGCTGCTGCTGCTTCCTCTGCTGCTGCTTAAACCATCAAACTTCAGAAACAAATATTTCTCTGCACCCATAACGACTTTTTTCGAATCTGCTGCAGCCTACCTTCATAAAAGAAAAGACGGACAGAAGAAAGAAAAATCTCCTACCTATTTGAAGACTATCGAAATATCTTTAAAACATTTCATTCAAATTTTCTTCAATCTAATTGCTTTACTTCCTAATTAATATCCACCTTTGTTTTACGCTTAGTTGAAAAAGCCGAAAAGACTGAAACCGGTACGAAGCCTTAGAAAATGTATTTCAAGAAAAAATTATTTTAGCATTTCCTACCTTGTCTTATTTGCCATATACATATCAACTCGTGTGTTACTTTTCAACAGTCTACGCACACACACACACACACACACACACACACACACACGCACACACACACACACACACACACACACACACACACACACACACACATATGTATATATATTGATGTTGCAACATTGCAGTCCTGTATAAATCCTAAAGGCTATTTCTTACGTGATAACTAAAGCTTTGAAAAACTTAATATCCTTATGTAACAGATATTTTCATTGTTAAAGAAACGCGTGTGAGATGAGAAGACTAAAGAGTTTATAAACGAACCCTACTGATGTGTTTGATCTTTCTTTGTGTACTTTGAGATCTATCATACTTTAAAGAACAATCAAAGTAAACTGGGACCAGAGTACGAGTTTTCTTTCTTGTCTTCTTCTTGGATATGTAAAAATGATTTTAATGTTTTAAATACATGTTATTTGTCATGGAAGTTAAATTTCAATCGCTTTACATGATTATATATATATATATATATGTATATATATATATAGGTACACATATATATATATAAATATAAATATATATATATATATATATATATATATATATATATATATATATATATATATATACGTATATATATATATATATATATATATATATATATATATATGTGTGTGTGTGTGTGTAATATATGTGTATGTGTGTACGTATATATATATATATATATATATATATATATATATATATATATATATATATATAAATATACATACGAATATATGTATATATACATATGTATAGAGAAAGATCGATAGCTGTGTATATAAATGTATATATGTTAATATATACATATATATATATATATATATATATGTGCGTAAAATGTATGTTTGCATATTTGCATCTGTGAATATACATGTGTATGCGTGTGTCTTTGACTGTGTGTGAGTGTGTTTGTGTGCATGTGTGCACGTGCGTGCGTGCGTGCGTGTGTGTGTTTCCGTGTGTTGTACAAACAAAAGAAAAATACTGAAAACACTTCATTTTGGACACGTGTAGATCTATTGTAAGTTTTTATGGTAAACAGGATTACGAATAGAATCTTTCAACGCGCTGTTGAATACAGTCACACAAGAGTGGTTGCATAAACCATTTCGCTATAGGTTTATAATGGAGTTTTAACACGCGCACGCATACTTACAAACAGATAACTAAGACGCATTTATACATATATGCATACACATACACATAGTTCGTTGAGTAGATGCATAATTTTATATACAACCTTTATATAGCATACATGATAGCTCATATTTAATCTCTCTTTCTCTGTATATATAACAAACACATAGCACATATTTATATGTATCTGTGTATGCATGTGTGTCTTGTGTGTAAGCGTGCGTATATGCATCTCCCTAGTCTCTGAAGCTTCAATTAATTTCCTTGATACATATCTTTAGCGACCATGTCATCGACACTCCTTCCACCGCTATCTTCTACTTGTCAACAAGTTCCCCCTCCTACCTTTACTTTTCTAAAAAGAAGTCTTGCAACTGCGCAGTCTGAGTAGTAGAGACGATATTTTGATCAAACCTTCACAAAAAGGCCGTGTCTCCATTCAATGAGGATTCACTTACAGTAGCCTAAGCTGTCCTCACCTGCACTCGCTAAGACGACCGCATTTATGTATTGTCTCCTGACACTCACCCTACATTCTGCTGTATCCCTTTACCACCCAGTTTCCACTGCCCAGTGTGAGTCTGCCACTTCCAATCACTTCTTGAAATCACCACTCCCTTTCTTCAATGGTACCCACAACGAATGCGAATTCGTGTTTTGTAATTTCTTCCTAGCATTCCTAGCGAATGCATCTTTTGTTTTCTGTCCCATTACCTATTCAGTCAGTTTCCTCACCACGACCTCTCCCTTATTAAACACCACCACGCGTCAAGCGCTCTATGTGGGACACACTAACTATTTCAGACCAATCGGTTGCCGTTTTGTCGACCGATTCACTGAATCTCCTACTTAAAAACGGGAAGCGGAGAATGACATTCTTATATTACTGAACAAAGGATTTGATTTGGGGTTATCAGCCATCTGTCTCTTGTCATTTCTGCTCTGCAGATCATTCGGTCTATGATCGATTCGCTTCTCGTTTGGTTTGATACGCCCGATCCCCAAACTACAAGCTTCGACAAGATAAACGATCTATATATCCATCTCTTAGTCCTAAGTGTTTTCAGGCTAAACTCACAACTCTTCCGCCATTGACAACTATTTGAATACACTTATTCTCGTACTTACCACCTGTGCAAATACACGCGCACACTCACGTACATGTGACAGCATTTCTACGTGGCATATATACGACAAAAATACACAAACGCACTATTTCTATATGCACATACAGATTCACTTAGCCTATGCACACGCATTCACAACATAATGCAATAGATATACACGTGTCTCTGCATATACACACGTACAATCAAATAAGTTAATATATATATTAAGCAATATTTCGATTATATATACATTAATAGACAGGCAGATGCAAAACCAATTACACACACACAAGCACAGTGATGTTCTCTTCCCCCTATATTTCTGTAGTGGTTAAGAGCGCGGGAAACTAACCCCAAGATTCCGAGTTCGATTCCAGGCAGTGACCTGAATAATAATAATAATAATAATAATAATAATAATAATAATAATAATAATAATAATAATAATAATAATAATAATAATAATAATAATAATAATAATAATAATAATAATGATGATGATGATGATTATGATGATGACAACAACAACATCGAAAAATACTTTAGGAATGAGAAGCCAGGCTCGAAATT
>NC_142931.1:64951316-64963816 GCF_046866305.1 Octopus bimaculoides | reverse complement strand
TATACAGGGTGTTAGGGCTAAATTTGACGGGTTTTTATGTCTCCTTTTCTTTGGGAAAGACTTTATATATTGGTGAACAATAAATGGCGTTGAAGAGCGTAAAGATTAAAGCTGTAGTAGAAAAAACGTTTGCTGACATGCAATACCAATACCGAGTTGGTGGCCAAGCTCAAGGAGGTATTTGAATATGTTCCTAGAGACAATGTGAGGAATGCATGCGCCAGATGCCAGAGCCGTGCTGGATGCAGAGAGCGAGTACTTTGAGTAACCCGTTATCTTTTAACCATAATCTAGTAGATAATTATTTTAAATATTTTATGCACATATTAGTATAAAAAGAATAAAAGTATAAACAGGCAAAGCAATTAGTTTGATGTTAGATTATAACATTTATGTCTCTAAACATAATGTTATATGAATATAGATCATAAGAGGGAAGGAAGTAAAATGGTGTGTAAAAATTCCCTTACAGTTGTTTCAAGAATAGATGCTTATATGGTGCATATTGTCCAAAACAACCAATAGCAACCCATATATCAGCGATGAAGTCCATCATCGGATGAAGAATGTGATATAACAATGATTTATTCTACATTGAATACTACAATGAGAACTATTGTAGAACGCTTTGGTGTACTACTATAGTTGAGATTAGAGGAATGTTAAAATGAAAAGAGGAAAACAAAATAAGATCATACTACGATGAAAATAGACAGACGCTAACAATCATATCAAGGGTTGGATATATAAATATATAAAGTTGGAGTTTTATGTTCTAGTAAACATTGAAAACTAATTCTATGTACCTATTAGTTTATCTCAGGAGACGCGATATTACTTATACAAATGGTTTAAAATACAGTGCATAATATAGAAAAAGCAACACAGTTACACAGGGATGAGAGGCAGCTACCTATGTAGGAACAGAGTGTCCATTAAACTTTCACCCCCCTGGTACTTCATTCATATTCAACTGACTAGATCTTCAAACTTAACTCCCGATCATTTCCCGGTCGTAAGGTATCAATTGGTACAAGTCTTTCAAGGCGGAAAGTTGGAAGCAGCCTATTGCTTGAGAATCCTAACACTACTACACGGAACCAGTCAGTGCTCTTGTATACCTTGTTGCTCTACTGCAGCTGTTCAGATCTTGCGGGCACTGAGTACTCTGATTGTCTTTGCTTCCTCTCTTGCTATACACGAAGCTGTAATTCGTAGCTGTAATGAACTGTAAGTTAGCAGGTGTTGTTATATCTTCACCTCACCCGCCCCTCAGGAACGCTCTCTATTTCCTTTGCTTTGCATCTTATAAGCAGAAATTCCCCAAGAAACCTTTATTACAAAACGTGGATATTCTGCCAGGGATCTTCAGTCATTGTTATGTCTCAGGTGCTCAATTTTTTTTGCCAAATAAACACACGCACTATATACACGTTCTTCAATCCAGCTTTATTATTATTCTTACTTTAGTGTCCTTTGAAATCTTTCATCATACAACCTGTGACTTCTTGAGCGACTCTCCAACCCACGTGTCTCCTCTCCTGTTTAGTGCATTCTAACAAATATATAAATGTAATCTCCAGTAAGTTTTCTTTCAACTCCACTTTCTTAATGAGATATACCGCCAGTATGGCGGAGATACCTAAGGAGTTCATCTGTATTTACATGTTCAAACAAATCACACTTGACATATATTCGTGTGGGTTATTTCTGCACACATTATCTAACCGTACTCAGATTGAAAGAGTTCAACCAGTGAATGGTGAATATTAATGCCAATAACTCTTTTATTCTTTTTCTCCCTGTACTGTAAAACTAATACATCAGCCAGCGCGGAGCACAAAATCTGTGCGAGTGCATTCCCGGTTCGTTCTCGGTCTTAAAGACCAATTAAACGATTCCACTATGCATAGATATAATATACGCTGAATGAAGAAGCATAAATCTTGTACACATCAAGCATACTCACTTTTATTTCTGAGACATTTGAACACATAGAGAAATAAGTAGATAGATGGATAAGAAGATTGAGGGACAGAGATGGATAGCTAGATGGAAATATATATATATACGTGTATATATATATATATATATATATATATATATATATATATATATATATATATATATATATATATATATATATATATATATATATATATATGTATATATATATGTGTGTGTGTGTGTGTGTGTGTGTGTGTGTACATGCATAAATTGGTACAGGACGTCACGAACGGTGCAAATAGCATGAAATACGTAAACAAACGAGAGCAAACCAAGTAAATATGTAAACAACGAGAAAAAAAAATGGAAAACAGGACATGTTAACACAGAGAAAAGACCCTTCATCAGTTGTGGGTGATTTATCTACTCCTCAGTTCGAGCATTGTACACACCCACACTGACACACACATATATATAATTTTAGTACTAGAAGATGAAATGAACAGGCTTTAATCCAAATTACTATAATTGTTTCTGTGCTTTATTATCAGACGATGACTGTCTAGTGTTTTACACAATATGTACTGTCATGTATTTATACGATCCAATTAATAGCTGTGTATCGACACAGTGGTGCTCCCGAATCCACTTGTATGTATACAGGTATTGCTGGATCATATTAGAACGATAATGCGCATACCATGTGAAACACCGGGCAATTACAGATACTAATGTACGGAGACGATTATAATGATTTATATTAAAGCCTGTTCATCCCCTCTTGTATTATACACACACGCACATACATACACACATAATATATGTATATTTATATATACACGAGTTTTCATACATATATATATATATACACACACACATATCCACATATGTATATTTGTTTATCTATCTATTTATCCACCTATTTATCTATGTGTTCATGTAAGCATGGATGTGAACGTGTAATATAAGATTATGCATAGCAGCATAAATCAGCTAAAGTGAATGGAAGAATAAGAGCGATCAAAAATACAAAGTAAAATATCGAAGCAGATGCGATAGTGCAAAAGCAACCTACTTTAAAATATCGGTAAATCTCGCTGCAGTAATTTCAATTCGTTAAGCTGTTTCGATAGAAAAACTCCCTAAATTCATAAGTGCATGTTAAAACACAACGTCGGTCGGTATCCAACAAGAACGATAATTGAATAGATATAAATCCTGTTTTAAGATAATTCCTATTGCAATTTTTGGCGGTTACATGAAAACAAATCTATTACATAATATCAGTAATGATGAGATTACGCATTCACTCATAAAAAACCCAAAATATTTTCACAAATCTTTTGCTTTATTTCCATCTTTGCTTATCTTAAAAGCTTCGATTCTATTATTGTTATTATTATTATTATTATTATTATTATTATTATTATTATTATTATTATTGTTATTATTATTATTATTTTTTTGTATGATAAATTTTGCGATTCAATACTATCTTTTTAAATTGCTTCGCATTAGCGGCATACTGACTGCCAACCCTATACTTTTCATTCATTATTCGACAAATTTTGTTATAAATAATAAAAGAAATAATTTTTGTAACAAACACTACAATCCAACTAGCTGAGGAAAGAAAAGAAAGAATATAAAACATGCGATAAACATCAAATGCTCAACTACAATAGAAATAACTCAATTAAGTTTAAAAGTAAGAACAGTTTATAATGTAAAACATTAAAAAAAACATACTTCATTATCAATTAGTTGGTTATTTTTTTAAAAATCTATTGTGTCTTTCATTTCTGATTTTTCTTCCGATTTGATTCTGCTGAATTTCGTCTGAAGGGAAAATCTTCTTGATTTTAGTTCCTGAGTAAAATAAAGATGATATGAATCAACTAAAACATTTGCGTAATTTGTAAAACAGTTACGTATGTTCTTATCTGAATCCGATAATCCTGAATGTTTGTTTTGTCTGCTATAAAACTGAATCAGCATTAAAATTTGAAATTAAGACTGGATCTAGATAAATCAGATAAAATTTCAACCTTCAGTGGATATCTGTGAAATAATATTTTTTTCTTAGCACATTTTAAGAGAAAAGGGAAAGTTAACGTTCATCCTGTACTTAGTGGCATAACTGAAGTGAAATGTCTCTAAATATTAATTGAAAACTCGTTGCAGACTAATTTTACTTGAAGCTTACTTGTCCTCCAATTGAAGATTTCTGCACCATAATTTGAAATATCTCCTTAATTTGTTTCCTCGGTGCATGGGCCAAAATTTTATTCTCATTATGCACGAAATCAGCTAAAAATATTCCTAAGCTGGGACATACACATCTGAATTCATGTTAATTATTTTATCATCTCGAAAATGTTTTTTAACTTCCGGTGAGAATGGAACGCAGATTATATACGAAGTTAGGTAAATATTCAAGAGTTAAGTCTGAGGGAGATTTTGATCTTCCTAGTTTGAGGTAGATCAAGCGATTGCATAGAAGCTATGATATTAACTCGTCATTCAGTTGACAAACTATATACGCCATTTGTCAGCTGTACAAAGGCTGACACAAAGCTACAAATATACAATTAAATATTGTATATGCATTAATTCAAGGATTCTTATAGTTTGTCCAATTTCTGTGTCACGCTAAAGAGTCTAAACCTGGGTCCATATGACTGCTAGGGGTCTATATGAGATTTTGTAGTAAAAGTTTGTGAAATAAATCACTTATACTCCTCCAATAGTGGAGGCGCAATGGCCCAGTGGCTAGGGCAGCGGACTCGCGGTCATAGGATAGCGGTTTCGATTCCCAGACCGGGCGTTGTGAGTGTTTATTGAGCGAAAACACCTAAAGCTACTTCCTGTTTCTGTTGTGCCTATAATTCAAAGGGTCAACCTTGTCACACTGTGTCACGTTGAATCTCCCTGAGACTCACGTTAAGGGTAAACGTGTCTGTGGAGTGCTCAGCCACTTACACGTTAATTTCACGAGCAGGCTGTTCCGTTGATCGGATCAACTGGAAACTTCGACGTCGTAAGCGACGGAGTGCCAACAACTCCAATGCACAAAATATTAAAATTCTTTTAATACAATTCCTAATGACATTTAATTGTAAGAATATAATATGATTTTTTACATATTGGATAGTTATAATGGTCCACCTGAATAAAATAGGAATAAAAGGGGTTAGTAGGTAAAATATGGTTACGAAACGCTACTTTAGAGGGTCATTCGACATGCAGGCACACGACTAGAAAAAAAAAAATCAAAGGAATTTTCCTTGGTGTACCATGTCTTACAGGTCACAGTTTGCCCATAACAGATGTACAGGCTCCTACGATCTGATTTGGAAGAGATCTGTCACTTTCAAATCACAGCCTGTCGTCTTCGAAAACGACGCGTTAATGCAGTTCTGGGCTTTCTGTGCGTAGGAGAGCGACAGGTTGCTTACTGCTTGTACGCATTTGATCATATGCCCGCTCAGTTGCACCTATCATGTGATTGAAGTACATAAAACAAAAAAAAAAACAAACATAAAAAGGAGAACAACGATTGTTCCTCGTGTTTACGCATACTCTGATGGAGTCGATTTGATGAGTATCAGTATTTATCTGCAACCTAATATTTCATCGACACTGGGAGGAAGATTAAACTCTGATATAATGAAATTAATCAAACAGCGCAAGCAATTTGCCCGACACACTAACCGATTCTACCAACCACCACTCTTGTGCTGATACTGAATTTTTTTTTTAATATGGTCAAAAGGTGAGAAACTTTGTCGGGAACGGTCGATAATATCGACTCTACTGTTTGACTGGTATTTTATTCTATCGATCCTGGGAAACCGAAAGGTAAAGTTCACCTCGGCGGGATATCAACTCATAGCATATCAGAAGATAGTTTGTCAAGTGCTTTTTGCACATTTAACCAGACACTAATCCTCCTCTACTTCCTCCTCCTCTACTTCCTCCTCCCCTACTTCCTCCTCCCCTACTTCCTCCTCCTCTACTTCCTCCTCCCCTACTTCCTCCTCCCCTACTTCTTCCTCCCCTACTTCCTCCTCCCCTACTTCCTCCTCCTCTACTTCCTCCTCCTCTACTTCCTCCTCCCCTACTTCCTCCACCTCTACCTCCTCCCCTCCTCCTCCCCTACTTCCTCCACCTCTACCTCCTCCCCTCCTCCTCCTCTACTTCCTCCTCCTCCTCTACTTCCTCCTCCTCCTCTACTTCCTCATCCTCTACTTCCTCATCCTCTACTTCCTCCTCCTCTACTTCCTCCTCCTCTACTTCCTCCTCCTCTACTTCCTCCTCCTCTACTTCCTCCTCCTCTACTTCCTCCTCCTCTACTTCCTCTTCCTCTACTTCCTCCTCCTCCTCTACTTCCTCCTCCTCCTCTACTTCCTCCTCCTCCTCCTCTACTTCTTCCTCCTCCTCCTCCTCCTCCTCCTCCTCCTATACTTCCTCCCCTCCTCCCCTACTTCCTCCCCTCCTCCCCTACTTCCTCCCCTCCTCCCCTACTTCCTCCCCTCCTCCCCCTCCCCCCCCTCTACCTCCTCCTCCTCTCCTCCTCATTTACCTCCTCCCCTCCTCCCCTCCTAGCCATCCCCTCCCCTCCTCCCCTCCTAGCCATCCCCTCCTCCCCTTCCCTTCCCCCTTCCCCTCCTCCCCTCCTAGCCATCCCCTCCTCCCCTTCCCTCCTCCCCTTCCCCTCCTCACTCCTCCTCTTCCCCTCCACCTCCCCGTCCCCTCCCCCTCCCCCTCCCCCTCCCCTCCACCTCCCCTCCCCTCCCCTTCCCTCCACCCCTTCCCCTCCACCTCCTCTCCCCCCACACCATGACCGCCGCCGCCACCACCTCCACCACCACCTCCACCACCACCACCACCACCACCACCACCACCACCACCACCTCCATTACCGCCGCCGCCGCCGCCACCACCGCCACCACCACCACCGCCGCCGCCGCCGCTGCCGCCACCACCACCACCACCACCACCACCACCACCACCACCACCACCACCACGATAACAACAGCAACAATCGCTTTTCGTCGTGTTTACATTGATTACACACGAAGTCCCTGTTATCTTTTGGTGCTGATCATGTCGGGCTTGGAAGATTTGGATGCAGAACGTAAAGAAACGTAAATATACATTGCAAGGTATTTTGACTAGCGTTTTATCGATTATGCCATCCGCCACTCTCTTTTGAGTTAATATTGATTTCTTACATTGACATAAGGCCATACGTTTGTAATGGAGGGGGTATAATCGATTTAATCGACGCCATTACATGACTTTATCGACCGCGGAGGGATGAAAGGCAAAATTGTCCGTTCATAATAGTCAAATGATAATGTGTATGGCAGTATGTTAAAACTAAATTAAATCGCACACATATATCTACCTTAACGGCTATAACGGCTTCTATACTTCTATACATTCTCGAATGGATACGCATACACTCAAATATCACCCTAACTCTCACCGAACAAACGTTTATGCATATGCTAACAGATATACACAACTAAATACTTATATAAGTATATTTAGCTATGTGCCTTCTTAAGTAAGGGACATTTAGCACTATATTAAAGTTTAAAGCTGCATCACCAGTAGGCTATATGAATATCTGTCTATTTGTCTACTCTCTGTCTCTATGTGTGTGAGTTTGTGCGAGCGTGCATTTGTGTGTGTGCATGTGTGTGTGTGCGCGTGTATATCTCTCTCAATATATATAATTAATTGTAATAGAAGCAGTATTTAATATCCAAATGTAATATTTCTTCCCACTTAATAGTAAATGTTGTGTTAGAGCACAAAATACTGCATTATTTACCCTGAGAGAACCTCTGTAGTGATGCATTTAAGTAGGCGCGTTCATATCACAAGCGGGAGTGTTCATATCATGATTGAATGATTATCACTCTCTAGTGAGTGCTTATATGCACCGTTAAGTGACGATAATTATTACTTTTGATACATACATATATGTTTATGTGCATACATACATACGTACATACATATGAACAGGAATTAATCTTCTCTCTTCGCTCCTTTGCGTCACTTGGGCTCAACTCCCCTCCTCTCTTTTTTTGACTCACCTCCTCTACTCTCCTCTCTTCATCTCACACCAACTTCCTCTGTTCACTCCTACCCACCACTTCTTTCGTCTTTTGTCCAGACACCTATTTCCTCTCTTTATCCCTACCCACGTTCTCCCTTCACCGTTACCCCCTCCATCCACACCCCACCTCAGATATCCCACTCCCCCACCCACCATGATCTATCTATCTATCTATCTATCTATCTGTCTGTATATTTGTCTGTCTGTCTATCTATCTACGTGCGTACGTGCGTATGTGCGTGTGTGCACGCGTATGTGTGTATATATATAGGGGTTGAACAAAATAATGGAAGCACCTTCAAATTTCAAGCAAATTTATTATAATGTGGAGTAGGACCACCTTTGGCAGTAATTACAGCTTTAATTCTACAAGATATGATCTCGTATAAAGTTTGAATTGTTTCCAAAGGAATTTTTGCCATTCTTCAGTAAAACGGTCTCCAGTTCTTGTAGTGATGATGCTGGAGGATATCGACTCCTTACTTGTGTTTTCTAAAAATGCACCATAAATGTTCGATAAAATTGAGATCTGGGGACTGTGGTGGCCAGATAAGTTGTTCAATTTCAGTAGAATGTTTCTCATGCCATTCAGTAACAACTTTAGCTGTGTGAATTGGTGCATTATCATCCTGAAAGATTGCATTTCTCTCCCGAAAGAGTTCTGCAACCAAAGGATGAATTTGATCAGATAAAATGCTTAAATAGTCTTGACTATTAACTCTGCCATGAAGGGAAACCATTGGGCCGGCAGATCTTCAATATATAGACCCCCCCTCCAGATCATCACAGATGGTCCTCTATATGTTTAACAAGTAGAAGAAGGCACTCTGGGTCAAATGATTCCTTTGGCTGTCTCCGCACGTGTAGTCGGCCAGTGGTCGGAAATAAGATAAAGGATGACTTGTCCGAGAAAATAACAGTCTTCTACTGCTCTAGGAACAAATTATGTAGGTTTTTACTCCACTCTAAACGCTTTGCAACGTTTGTTGTTGAGAGTAGTAGTTTTCTGATCGCAACCCTCTCGTGAAATACGGCTTTGTGCAGCTCCCGGCAAACAGTTTTTGTGGAAACTGGGTTGTCGAGGTGGTCATTGAGCTCTGCAGTAATTTTGGGAGCTGTACTTTTGTGATCCTTTCTAACAATTCGCGTAAGAGTCCGACGGTTCCTATCTGAAAGTTTTGGTTTTCGTCCGGAGTTTTGTTTCGACTAGAAGGTTTTTCCCTCTTTCTCAAAGGCTGTCCATACTTTCGAGACAGTACTTCTTGACACACCAAACATTTCGGTTGTTTTCGCTACGCTGGCGCCTACCACACGAGAACCAGCAATTTGATCTCTTTGAAAGTGCGATAGATCTGTCATTTTAATGAATTTTAATTAGCTTTTTCTGATAACTGAAAAGAAACAGCAATTTTAGCAAAGCATGTTAGGCAACACTAATAATAAATCAAAAAAACATAAAAATAAAGAGGCTTTTGACGGTCTTATAGATATTTCAAAACTATGATGCTATGATGCTAGGTGTTTCCACTATTCAACCCCTGTATGTATATATATATATATATATATATATATATATATATATATATATATATATATATATATATATATATATATATATATATATATATATATATATATATATATATATATATATATATATATATATATATATAGCTCACGCTAAGTATGTTTGTGTGAATGTGGGTATATGTGTGTGCATATGTGTAAGGAATTTCGTTAAAGTGACATATATATTATTTTGACTTTGTGTGTATATGTCTAGTAGTGTGTCGATTAAAGCACTGAAGCCGGTTAAGCTACCGGATGTCATTGGCGGTTATGATATAATTGTCACTGGATCTAAGTGTTCATTGAGATTATAATGAATGAGAGAAACGAAAACTGAAGTTAGCAAGAGTCTTTATTCAACACAACGATCGTTTCGATCTGTCGCTTACGGGTGGGATATTGTATAGCTCTTTGTATTGCATCCACCAGTGCTACACAGTCAACATCTTACGGACGACCACAAGCGAAATAAAGTAGATGTAGCGAAGTATCTTATTTAAAACGAGACATCTGAGATGCAGGTTGCACTGATGAATTTAACAGAACTAAGCTGTACAATATCTCACCCATATGGAAGAGATGCAGGGCGGGTCGAAATGATCGCTGTATTGAATAAAGATTCTTGGTAACCCCATTTTCTGTTTCTCTCATTCATTATATCTATCTATCTATCTATCTATATATCTATCTATCTATCTATCTATCTATCTATCTATCTACCTATCTATCTATCTATCTATCTATCTATCTATCTATCTATCTATCTATCTATCTATCTATCTATCTATCAACATTACTGTGTGATACACGATCCCTATTGATCGGCCTTTCCTTTTCTTTTTTTTCGATCCCTTTTGATCGAACTTCCCCCTTTTTCCCTTCCTACGATCCCTTTTGATCGACACCACCAATTTTTTTTTTTTTTTTTTTTTTTTTCCTTCCTTCCCCCTCCCCAAAAGAAAAGCTCTACATTGTATTTGTCCCATCTTCGTTGAGCCCTGTGTGGCTAATAAAAGAAATGTATCTATCTATCTATCTGTCTGTCTGTCTATCTGTCTGTCTGTCTGTCTGTCCGTCTATCTGTCTGTCTGTCTGTCTGTCTGTCTATATGTGCGCGCATCTATATGTGTCTGTATATGTATATATATATACATATATATATATATATATATATATATATATATATAGACACGAGTAAGCACATAAGCTGTAATATAAAAGTATATATATATATATATATATATATATATATATGAATTTATAAAGAGGATGCAGATTAACTAATACAATGGTAATGAAATTACCTAACCTCATACTAAGATTATTCTCAATTGTTACATCGGTGTTTCACAAATATACTCACTGATCCCGCAACTGAAAACGGAAAATTTACAAATTGGTGTATTTATGACAAATGTGATAGACCTGAGCGGTTTTTGAATTAGAACAATGTTGCTGGTCATTAAAAAAATAGTAATGGAAAAATATGTGTCTGAAGCAACAAAGGATAAACAAAAATGAATAAAAGGAAGAAAAGAAGAATGGAAAATAAAAATAAAGTTTATGAATATAAATAAAAATAATTGAATCATAAAACAAAAGCACTCATATGTACACACACACACACACACACACACATATATATGCACCCATATAACAAATATATTCTTCGCTAGACTATAATTCGATATTTGCTTTCAAAGTTTTCCACCTTCATATTCTCTCATGATGACTGATTTTCTGATTTATTATTGTTGTCTGAGAAAATAGTCAATCGATTGAATCTATTAAACATTTATACTTCACAGATAATGTAATAATATCAAGACTAGAGTTATGCAGCATAGATGCAGTTTGAAACGGATGAACTCATTTGAAATTAGAAGCGTGATAAGTTTGTTGTTGATAGAAAATATAAAAGAGCTATTTACAAAATGATATTGAGTTTATTTTATTTGAAAACTCAGGTAAGAATGTCAAATTTGCATTGGTTTACTTACAACATGCTACAATATATATTAGTTTAAATATGTAGTATTAGAGAAAAAAAATGTCTTTTAATCCGAATTTCCATAGTGGTTGCAGCTTCCTTTTCTATTCAGTGTGTCATTAGTTGAGGAACTATACTTTCTCCTTCCGTAGATATACGGAAGACGTTTTCTCGGGTTCCTTGTGCAGCATTCAGTAAATATACACACACATACATATATATACACACACATCGCAACTCATATATATAGCTAAATACGCATACCCACATATATATATTTATATATATACGTGTGAAGATGAGGTGGTTGTAGGTTGAAAGTCATTGGTCACAGATCATTTCACTGAAGATTCATCGCCGACCGAATGAGAGCAACAACGCAGTCAGAGGTGGATCTCCGTATGATTATAGCTTTTGGGAGCAATGATTGGAGACGCATTTAAACCGAGGATGCAAGGGAGAGAATAGAGCCTAGAAGAAGAGAAGAACTAGTTGATACATCAACTAGTTTTGGAGGAGGAGGTGTTAGACTTATTACTTATGTGAGAGAAGTAGAAACTGTTGTAGAAACAGTTACAGAAACAGAAAAAAAAATGTATGATGACGTCACTGAACTTTCGATGATTGTTTAACAATTAATGCTTGTCGCGGTAATTAACGAAGTAACTTCTAGGCGAGAGAAAGAAAGAGGGAGAGGAAGAGAATGAATGAGAGAGAGAAATAGAGGGAGGGAGAGAGGTGGAGAGAGAGGGTGAGCGAAAGAGAGAAAAGGTGAAGGAGAAGTCTGCTGTGCGAGGTTTTGCATGAAACAATTTCAGCTTTTTACTGCTGAAGAAAACCACTGATTTAAAACATTGAATG
>NC_142931.1:64911316-64946316 GCF_046866305.1 Octopus bimaculoides | reverse complement strand
ACATTCTCTCTTCCACTCACGCACACATTATTTCTCAATACAGCTTCGCGATATCATACATCTCTGTGCTTCTGCTGGTCTGTATATGTGTGTATGTGTGTGTGCGTGTATGTGTGTGTGTATGTATGTATGTATATATATATATATATATATATATATATATATATATATATACTTACATGTTTGCGCATATTAGGTTACAATGATTCAGCGTGACCATGAGATAGAGAAAGAAAGCAAACGATGTTGGGTTATTGAAAAATCATGCCTAGATGACAACAAGGTATGCGATAAGGAAGAAAGAAAAGTCGATAAGTATGACAGGTTAGCTTGGGAGGTAAAGCAGTTGTGGTCGATGAAAAAGGTGGTAATGGTACCAATAATTGTCGGAGCAGTGAGTAAAAATCACGAGAAGTACATGAAACAAACAGGGACTGCAATAAGGTTGGAGCACTTGCAGAAAACAGCACTGCTTGGAACCTCTCGAATACGCTGGAAGGTGCTCGAAAAATAAAAGTTGTTACCTTAGTTCACTGGTAGTGAACAGCTGACACTGTAGTACATCTCCAGCGTTAGAAGCTGTGCAAAGGCAATACTACTACTACTACTAATAATAATAATAATAATGATGATGATGATGATGATGATAAGTGGATTTAGTTGACGGAAACTGAAAGAAGTCCGTCCTATATATACATACGCACACACACACACACACATGTATGTATTTGAGTGTCCTGTGTTTGTCCCCAAATCCCACACTATCGCTTGACAACTGATGTTGGCGTGTTTACGTCCCCGTAACTTTGCCGTTCGGCAAAAGTAACCGATAGAATAAGTACTAGGCCTACAAAGAATAAGCCCGAAGGACGATTTCTTCGACTAACGGCGGTGCTTCATTATGGCCGCAGTCAAATGTCTGAAACAAGTGAAAGAATGTCTTTGTATCTTTGTACCTGCAATAATATTTTATGCTACTAATGTTGAGGTCACGTATATTTAAACCGTTCACACTGACATTTGTGTAGGAGTGAGCTAAATACTTTTAGAACAGCAATTTATCTCACCTGTACTATTACTATATCCATTATCATCGTCATCTCTTTAGCATGTTGTTGGCACTTCGTCGCTTACGACGTCGAGGGTTCCAGTTGATCCAATCAACGGAACAGCCTGCTCGTGAAATTAACGTGCAAGTGGCTGAGCACTCCACAGACACGTGTACCCTTAACGTAGTTCTCGGGGAGATTCAGCGTGACACAATGTGACAAGGCTGACCCCTTGAATTACAGGCACAACAGAAACAGGAAGTAAGAGTGAGAGAAAGTTGTGGTGAAAGAGTACAGCAGGGTTCGCCACCATCCCCTGCCGGAGCCTCGTGGCACTTTAGGTGTTTTCGCTCAATAAACACTCAACGCCCGGTCTGGGAATCGAAACCGCAATTCTATAACCTCGAGTCCGCTTCCCTAACCACTGGGCCATTGCGCTTCCACTCCCTCCTTAGCATAACAAATGACTAACAAACGGAATAACAATGAACAGCTCTTCTTAATTTCCTGCATCATTCAATGGTTAACGGTCAGCCTTATAAGCTTAGTTTGACAGGTTTCAATACCATGCAGGAATATATTCACCTAACATAGATTCTCCTATCCATTGTATGTCCAAGGCTGTTTGTCATGAAAATTGAAAATCGTAAACTAGAGTCACACTTCTTAAAATAACACGCTTGTGGAAAAAAAAAAAAAGTCTCTTTGAAATATGTAAAATAGAGCTGCTTTTGTCGACTGTAGAACTGCGTGGGAAGCAAGCAGCTGATTGAGTTGATGGTATACTTGCCTAGTGTTTTGTTTGTATTGAACACCACTTATGGGCATAAAGCATTAATATCTCAGCGAGCGAAATATTTGCAAAAGCGAAATAATTGCAAAAGCGTGCTAATAACTTTACCCTTAACCCGAATACAATTTTATCTTTAGCGTATGATCAGATCAACTATGATCTTTCTTCCGGAAGGGAAAAAAAAGGATGCTTTTTATACTGAGATATGCATATAATTAATAACAATTTCTTCACGAGTATTCAGATTTAGAATTTCCTGAATGTAGGACACTATTGAAATGTTGCTATTTTCACTCATTGCATGTCATGACTAAATTCTCTTTCTATATTCTTTATATTTTGAGTCATGTCTCTAATGAACAGCAGTCAATTATTGCATTGATCATCTTCCGTTTGTTATGCATATTCCAACGTTGATAAATATAATGTCTTTCAGTTATGAATTACGTAATAATTATACAAGAAAATATGGATATGTAGGTGTAATGTGAACTTGGTTGAGAGGTGCGCAATTTGCTACATTGCTTTCATTGATTTCTGTTACAATATTACTACCTCGATTTTTATTTGTTTAATTTTTTTTATTTCGGGTTAACCTCAATCGTGTGTAGTCTTTTATAGTTTCCACCGTAAGTGAAGGACTGTTTTCATGACCTTTGCAGAATTACTAATACTGTAGTTTAATAGTTTGATACTGCAGTTGAGGTTTAGTTTCATCAGATGTAAATCCATACCTCAATATATGAGTGTGTGTTTGTATGTGTGTGTGTTTGTATGTGTGTGTGTTTGTATGTGTGTGTGTTTGTGCATGTGAATGTGTATGTATGCGTGTTCGTGTCTCTGTCCATGTATGGGTATCTATGTGTGAATGTGTATGTGTGTGTATTTGTATGTGTGTGTGAATGTGTATGTATGTGTATGCGTGGCTGTCTGAGTATGTCTATGTATGTATGTATCTCTTTGTGTGAATGTGCGTGTGTGTTTTAAGGAAATTCCAGAGAGTGGACGTTCTTGGTAAGGACTGAAAATTGTGACTACCAAAGCGTACGAAATGGATTAAGTAGAATTGAGTACGAGAAGGGGAGACACGGAAGTCAACTAGCTAAGTGTGAAGAGGAGAAACTGTTCGTGCGACATTATGAAGCAGAGTGAGAAGCGAGTTTGTGGGCTAAAGTTTGGTGAGTAAGTGTATGACAATCAGCCGCATATTATTTTGTATACGGGCAAGAATGTTATAGTGTCTGGTTGTAACTTTGTAAACGTGAAGGCAGTGTATTGCCGTGACTTTTACATGAAATTTGAAGAGATTCAGTACCTGGTCGGAACTGAAATATTTCTGGCTCTGAAGAGAAAATATAGAACTCAAGAGAAAATTTTTTTTCCTCATGGTATAAACATCATATGTGAAGGTGCGTGGCTTAGCGGTTAAGATAATCGGCTCAAAATCGTAAGGTCATGAGTTCGATTACCGGGCAGCGCGTTGTGTCCTTGAGCAAGGCACTTTATTTCACGTTGCTCCAGTACACTGAGCTGGCATAAATGGTTTGTGCATGTGATCCAAAGGCCGGTCTTGTTACATTTTGTGTCACGCTGAATCTCCATAAGAACCACGTGAAAGGTACGTGTGTCTGTGGAGTGCTCAGTCACTTGCACGTTAATTCCATGAACAGGCTTTTCCGTTGATCGGTTTGATTGGAACCCTTGTCATCGTGACCAATTCAGTGCCAGTATAAACGTCATATCTTGAGGAACAACCGTCAACAATTATGGGACCTTGTACTATATATTTAATGGTTTTCTTATGTTATGAATGTCAGAATCCCGGAAGAGATATCAGTAATTGCGTGAGCTTCAATTTGTAATAACTCTGACGATTTTAATTGCTTGTCTCAGACAAGAGAATGTGTTAATGTGTAGAACCAAGACAGCTATAATCCGTCAGCCCTATGATCAAAGGTGGCCCAGCTTTAATCATATGTTTTTATTTTATTTATAAATAAGGTATCTGATATATCTAGAACTACATTACTCAATGTTTCCTCTTTTTTTTAAGACGCTAAGATGTGATTAAAGAGAAAACTTTTGCTGTCACCTTTGGAAGGCTGAATGACTCCCAAACAGAAATTAGCCTCGTATTGCAAGTTTTTGTTTTTTATTTTTAAACATTTATATTGATTGTTTTGATGGTATGTTCATTAAGGACATGGGAAATAGAGAGAATTCAGGAAGGAAAAAAGTAATAATGAGGAGAGCAGAGAGAAGAAGGAAAGAAAAAGCGGACAACGGGAGAGAGAGAGAGAGAGAGAGAGAGGGAGGAGGAGAGGGGGAGAGAGGGGGATAAATAGATATATAGATAGAGAGTTCACTGGAACAAAAAAAAGGGAAAATATAAATACTGTATGGAGCGATGTTCTTTGGAGTTTTAGCTAGGAGACTAGGAATAATTTAACGGACACAGTACAAATAAACTAACTCAGATTTGTGTCTTGATGTCATCGAACAAGACTTTGTTTACTTATTCTGAATGCCAACATCTTTTTCGTGGCCAAAAAGAAACAGCCACTACATATGTTTTATAACCTAATAACGGGACCAACTGCAGTGATCATATACTTTAAGTGCAATCTTATTGCAAATATTAGTATACTGGAACGCGGAAGGTTGGCAGAACAGTTAGCACGCTTGGCAAAATGTTTAGAGGCATTTTGTACGTCTTCACGCTCTGAGTTCTAATTTCGCAGAGGTAAACTTTGCTTTTCATCCTTTCAGAGTCGATAAAATAAGTACCATCTGAGTGTTTGGGATCGATGTAATCAACTTACCCCCTTCCCATACTAGCCTTGTGCCAAAATTTGAAATCCATTTTAGTGACTCTCTTCTCTCTCTCTCTCTCTCTCTCTCTCTCTCTCTCTCTCTCTCTCTCTATCTCTCTCTCTCTCTCTACACACATATATATATATATATATATATATATATATATATATATATATATATATAGATAGATAGATAGATAGATAGATAGATATATGAGCACACAGACACACACATATATGTATGTATGTAGTGAGATAATACAAGTAAAAATGAGTTCGGAAAAATACCAGAATGGAATGGATTACGTAGATACAGTTGTATGGCTGAAGTGAGAAAGAAATTTCTGCAGCTTGATATTCGAAACTTTCGTTACGTAAATACTGTAGATATTCAAATTTAAATTGCTTTTTATGCATATGAAAACCATATTCCAAATATATTCTTCCGATTGGTGTGTTTCTGTGAACTTAACAAAAGGAGCTAAAATCAGATGTTTGATGGTGAATTTCAGAAACCCAATAAGAGACACGGCTTAGAGAAACCTTCCGAAATATATATTGCAATGACACATGCATTAACTGAGCCATAAATAATGCTACATGTGGATACATTTCATATTTCTGCTTAAACAGATCATGTTATGCATGAGCCAATGCCGAGTCATCAGCATGCCCAAACAATTTTACATACGTCCGCGCGTACGCGCTTATATGAATGCAAACGCATTCGCAAATACATGCATCATGCACGCATTTAAGCGCTTCTATGTGTGCTAACTATATATATATATATATATGAGAGAGAATATACAAAAAATAACAACAGACGAGGACAGGTGGTGTAAATAACAAAAGTATATATTAGTATGACGCTCGGGAATACGGAAAGTCTTTGACGTTTCGAGCTACGCTCTTCAACAGAAAGAATACGGAGACAAGGAGAAAAACACGGAGAAAAAAAATTGAATAGTGTTCAGTCAACGGTCAATCATAATAATGGCCGATCATAACAATGACTGACCGGAAGTTAGAAATTCTTATTTCAGGAGAGCTAAGAAAGGGGGAGATAACAAACGGTGATCGGGAACGAGGGGCTGTGTGTGGGAGGTAGACTGCTGGTGATCTTGACGTATGTAGTGTGAAAATGGGGGAAGGGAGAAAGGGAGAAAGTAGTTGGTCAGTTGTAGTGTGTGCGTGGTGTGATGCGAGGGTATTGGTGTGGTGTGCGTGGTGTGATGTGAGGGTGTTGGGAGGTGGGGAAGGCATGGGTGGAGTGTGGGGTAGAGGTAGGGTATGTGGGTAGGGTGGGGTATGTGGGTAGGGGTGGGTGGTGGGTGTAAGGAATTGGATGGGATGGAGTGGGAAGGTAGAGTAGGAGTGTGTTGGGGTGTGGTGGGATGAGCTTATGAGGGGGTGTTGACGAGGAGGGAGAAGGGGAAGGTGGATGTAAGAGAGGGGGAAGATGGGTATGGGAGGTGAGAGGAAGAGAGGAGAGAGGGTGGGTATAAGAGAGGGAAGGGGGATTGAGAAAGGGGGAAGGTGGGTATGGGGGGAGAAAGAGATGTGGGAGGTGGAGGGGTCGGACTGGAGGCGCCGAAAAGCTCGGAGAATGGAGCGTTGGAGAGGTAGGGTGGTGGGATGGTAGGTGAGGGGAAAAGGGAGGCGGGAAACGGCAGGGCGGGTTCGGGGGGAGAGAGCAGATGCACGGTCCACAGAACGTGCTCTGGCAAGGGCGGTGTGGATGGTGGTGGGTGGATATCCACGCAGGCTAAAGTGGTGAGCCATGAGTTGAGACTGAGTCTCAAAATCATGGCTGTCGCTACAAAGTCTGCGTAGACGGAGGAATTGGGAATAGGGGATGGAAAGTTTTGTGTGTCTAGGGTGGGAGGAGGAGAAGTTGAGATAGGAGTGTGAGTCTGTGTGTTTGTAGTGGATGGAGGTGCTAAGGGCGGAGTGGAGGATGCTGACCGAAATGTCGAGAAAGGGGACAGAGGTGTCAGAGACAGTACAGGAGAAGTGGAGGGCAGGATGGAAAGATTGAACGAAAGAGAGGAACGAGTCAAGATGTTCGCGGGAGAGAGAGGTGGCACCGATACAGTCGTCGATATACCGACCGTATAGTTCGGGAGTGGGACCAGTGAAACTGGAGAATATTTGGGCCTCAACATAACCAACGAAGAGGTTCGCGTAGTTGGGGCCCATTCTCGTCCCCATGGCCACTCCCGAGAGATCTGCTGGTAGATATCTCCCGCGAACGAGAAGCAGTTGAGAGATAGGACAAGTTCGGCCAGACGAATGAGTGTGGAGGTGTCGGGTTGTGGGTTGGGGCGTTGGTCTAGAAAAAACTTCAGGGCACACAGCCCCTCGTCGTGGGGGATCACTGTATAGAGGCTCTGGATGTCTAGAGTGAAGAGAAGCTTAGAAGGGCCGGGAGGGAAAGAGAAAGAGTTGAATAGACGAAGCGCGTGGTTAGTGTCATGAATGTGGGAAGGGAGAGAAGCCACTAGGGGGGGCGAGGACACGGTCTAGGTATTTTGAGATAAGCTCGGTGGGGCAGTTGCAGGCGGAGACGATGGGGCGGCCAGGGTTGTTCGGTTTATGGACCTTGGGGAGGAAGTAAATGGTGGGGGTGCGTGGGGTGCGAACAATAAGGTTGGAGGCGGTGGCGGGGAGACGGGAGGAGAGGATGAGGTCATGGATAGTGGAGGACACAGTCTGTTGGTAGCTGGGCGTGGGGTCGGAGGGCAGAGGGCGGTAGAATGAGGTATCTCGAAGTTGACGGAGAGCTTCGGCCTCGTAGAGGTCCGCGCGCCATACTACCACGGCTCCACCCTTATCAGCCGGTTTTATGATGATGTCCGTGCGGCGTCGGAGGGATCGAAGGGCCGAGAGTTCGGCTGGGGAGATGTTGAGTCGAGATGGACGCCTGGAAAAGTTAAACCGGCCCACAGCGCGTTGGCAGGCGCCCGCGAAAAGATCAACTGCCTGGAACTGGCCAGGAGCAGGCGTCCACTGGGATGGTCGTCGGCCCAGGTCAGTGAAGCAGTCCTCGTTGGGTGCGGGTGGTGTGTTATGGAAAAGCGCACCCAACCTAACGCGGCGCACAAAGCTGTGGACATCAGCACGGGTTTGAAATTCCTTGCAGGATGGAGTGAGTGGGATGAAGCGCAGACCCCTATTGAGGACGGAGCGCTCCGCCTCAGAGAGAGGAAGATCTGGGGGAATGGTAACGACAGGCTGAAGTGGAGAAGGGGTGGGTGGAATAGAAGTAGGAGGGGATGAAGTAGGGTTAGGAGGGGCTGTCGGGATGGTGGAGGGCTGGGAGGGAGGGGGTGGAGTGTGTGTGGGAGAGGCAGGGTGGTTGGGTGTGGGTGGGGAATGCACATCAGGGAGGGAGAAGGGTGGTGGAGGGGTTGGGGTAGTGGCATCGGGTGTAGAGGAATGGAGGAGTGAGTGAAGTTTGCGGAGCTTAGTGTCGGTAAGAAATGCATGAAAGAGATGATTAACTTGAATGATAAAGCGCAATGTATTGTGAGCATGGGAGGGTGACAGAGAGGAGAAAAATATGGAAAAGGCTGGAGGAAGAAGGCGGTCGATAGTGTGGATTTTAGAGAGATTGGAGCGAATGGTGGCCCGCATAAGGCGGTAGGATGTGGTGCGGAGTATGGGTAGAATGGTGGTAGAAGAGTGGAGAGTGGGGTGGAAATGGAGGCGGAAACCCTTAGGGATGAGGCGGTGATGTAAGCAGCGACTGAGAAACGTAATATGACTAGAGAAACGAGTCTTCTTGAATATGAGTAAGGAGAGTCGTATAGTAGGTTGAAAGTATAGAGAGGGAAGTGTGCGGAGGTATAGTTTTAGGCGGTTGTGGAGAGTGAGTTGGAAAGATTTGTAGTCAGGCATGATGGAACGAGAGAGAAAAGAAAATTAGACGTGGGAAGGAGAATTACAAAAGGTGTGGTGGAAAAAAAAACAAGCGTGATGAGAAAATTGGACGTGGAAAAAAGGATAAAAAAGAAAAAAAGGGGGAAAAAAACTGGAAAAAAACTTTTTTAACAGGTGTGGGGGAAAAAAATAAAGGCATGAGGAGAAAAAACGAAAAAGGGGTTGTGAGAAGAAAATATATGCGAGGTGGGAGAAAAAATCAAAGCAAAAAGGAAGATGGGACAATAGGGAGAAATGGGGTGACAGGGAGAGAAGAAACGAGAGGAGAAAAGAAAGGGAGGGAGAAGAATACAAAGTAATAGGTGCAGATTAGAGAAGACAGATTAGGAACATCCAGAGTACGAAGAGACGGTAGGTGAAGGAAAGTAAGGTAAAAAAGGATGATAAAGGAGGTTTACAAAAGTGGAAAAGTTCAAAAGTTTTTTAGACGTCGTGGTATATTGAAGCGATTTCCAATCAGAAGATGGGTCCAGTGTAATCCGTGGGTAGAAGAGGTGCAGCCGAAGGGTATAAAGTTCAGAATCAAACAGTCCAGATCCAGAAGGAAAGAAGGTAGAATCCAAAAGTTGGTAGTGTGTGATGAGAGGAGACAGGATTAGCTGGTGCGACCACGTGAGCGTGTATTATATGTGAGAGAATATACAAAAAATAACAACAGACGAGGACAGGTGGTGTAAATAACAAAAGTATATATTAGTATGACGCTCGGGAATACGGAAAGTCTTTGACGTTTCGAGCTACGCTCTTCAACAGAAAGAATACGGAGACAAGGAGAAAAACACGGAGAAAAAAAATTGAATAGTGTTCAGTCAACGGTCAATCATAATAATGGCCGATCATAACAATGACTGACCGGAAGTTAGAAATTCTTATTTCAGGAGAGCTAAGAAAGGGGGAGATAACAAACGGTGATCGGGAACGAGGGGCTGTGTGTGGGAGGTAGACTGCTGGTGATCTTGACGTATGTAGTGTGAAAATGGGGGAAGAGAGAAAGGGAGAAAGTAGTTGGTCAGTTGTAGTGTGTGCGTGGTGTGATGCGAGGGTATTGGTGTGGTGTGCGTGGTGTGATGCGAGGGTATTGGTGTGGTGTGATGTGAGGGTGTTGGGAGGTGGGGAAGGCATGGGTGGAGTGTGGGGTAGAGGTAGGGTATGTGGGTAGGGTGGGGTATGTGGGTAGGGGTGGGTGGTGGGTGTAAGGAATTGGATGGGGTGGAGTGGGAAGGTAGAGTAGGAGTGTGTTGGGGTGTGGTGGGATGAGCTTATGAGGGGGTGTTGACGAGGAGGGAGAAGGGGAAGGTGGATGTAAGAGAGGGGGAAGATGGGTATGGGAGGTGAGAGGAAGAGAGGAGAGAGGGTGGGTATAAGAGAGGGAAGGGGGATTGAGAGAGAGGGGGAAGGTGGGTATGGGGGGAGAAAGAGAGGAAGAGAAAGAGAGTGAGAGAGAGGGAAGAGGGGTATGGGGGGGAAGAAGAAAGGAAGAGAAAGAGAGTGAGAGAGAGGGGAAGAGAGTGAGAGAGTAAGGGTGAGAGAGTAAGAGTGTAGAGAGTAGGAGAGTAAGAGTGTAGAGAGTAAGAGTGAGAGAGGGGGGAGTACGGGAGAGGGGGGAGGGGGGAGTACGAGAGAAGAGAGTGAGAGAGAGTAAGAGAGAGGAGAGAAAGAGGAGTGAAAGAGTAGGAGAGTAAGAGTGTAGAGAGTAAGAGTGAGAGAGGGGGGAGTACGAGAGAAGAGAGTGAGAGAGAGTAAGAGAGAGGAGAGAAAGAGTAGGGGTGAAGAGAAGTGGGAGTGGAGAGAAGTATGAAGAGAGGTGAAGAGACGTACAAAGAAGTAGGAGTCGGAGCAGGAGGTGGGGGAGGGGAGAGATGGGTGGTAGGAGGGAGGGTGGGGGAGAGAGACAGGAGGAGGGGGTTAGATGAAGAGTGGAGGGGAGTTGAGCCCATGTGGCGCAAAGGAGCGAAGATAGAAGATTAATCCCTGTTCACGGCGCAAACGGGAGTCCGGATGGCCCCTGTGCATGGACAATCCAAACACAGACAGGTGTTGCCGCAAGGAGTGGCCGGCAGAACGGAAGTGGCGTGACACCGGGGTGTCATTGGCGACGTTGATATCTCGGAGGTGTTCCGCGAATCGGTCGGCCAGGCGCCGCCCCGTTTGTCCGATGTACAGGGATTGGCAGAGAGAGCAGGAGAGGCAATATATGATGTTGGTAGACGTGCAGGTGAAGGAGTCGGTGATGCGATAGGGTCGGTGATGGGGGCTGGTGAGGAGGGTGGTGTTGTGGGCTCGTTTGAAGGAGGGGAGGGGTCGATTAGGGAAGATGTGGGAGGTGGAGGGGTCGGACTGGAGGCGCCGAAAAGCTCGGAGAATGGAGCGTTGGAGGGGTAGGGTGGTGGGATGGTAGGTGAGGGGAAAAGGGAGGCGGGAAACGGCAGGGCGGGTTCGGGGGGAGAGAGCAGATGCACGGTCCACAGAACGTGCTCTGGCAAGGGCGGTGTGGATGGTGGTGGGTGGATATCCACGCAGGCTAAAGTGGTGAGCCATGAGTTGAGACTGAGTCTCAAAGTCATGGCTGTCGCTACAAAGTCTGCGTAGACGGAGGAATTGGGAATAGGGGATGGAAAGTTTTGTGTGTCTAGGGTGGGAGGAGGAGAAGTTAAGATAGGAGTGTGAGTCTGTGTGTTTGTAGTGGATGGAGGTATACATGAATACGTATATAAATGTATACGTATATAAATATATATATATATATATATATATATATATATATATATATAATATATAAACACACACACGGTAATGTTTGTATGCATTAGGAAATAAATGTACATAAGTACGTAGCTACATATGTATATATATATATATATATATATATATATATATATATATATATATATATATATATATATATATATATATATATATATATATATATATATATATATATATATATATATACATATATATATATATATATATATATATATATATATATATATATGTATATATATATATATATATATATATATATATATATATATATATATATATATATATATATATATATATATATATATATATATATATATATATATATATATATATATATATATATATATATATATATATATATATACATATGTAGCTACGTACTTATGTACATTTATTTCCTAATGCATACAAACATTACCGTGTGTGTGTTTATATTGAAGACACCAGAAATCTCCGGCGTCAAATGTTGTAGATATAGTTGGGGCCAGATTTCTGATGGATTTGATATTCGATTTTCATGAGAACTATACCAGATTATAGCACTCTGTTGCATCTATGGGAGTGTGGTTACTGGTTTGAAGCACGAATTACGAGAAAAGAGAGATGCTAAATCCAATAAACCTTTGTAGGAATGAAGAGCTCATACACATGCTGAAATACGCTAATATACTTATGCCCACACATTTATATACACTCACACATAAAATATACGTGTATGTATGAGTGCGTTTCTGTGTTTCTGTTCGTGTGTTTGTGTATATAAACTCACGTTTATGTATGTGTATACATTTGATGTTAGTTTAAAAGTTTGCGAACGAACAGAAGTGTACCCAATAGGAATACTGTTCTTGCTGTATATTGATTTACTTTCCTATAATAGACTCTGTTGTTGCTGGAGGAAAAGTCTCCCATATTCTATGTTACTTTACGCCTGTAACAAGCTTGTATAAAGTTATTCTCAGAATCTGGTGACCAGTAACAAGATTAAAATCTACGAAATATCCCCTTATTTATAACAATGCTACACCTAGTTCAGACTGGAAAAAAGAAGAATTTGATTAGCTCTCAACTTCTTGCAAAATATGTCTAAGTTAATGCATTACACTTAAACGCAAATTAAATTAAAGGCTTATGCAGCTGTCAGATTATGCAAATGCCAGAAAGTTGAAGAAATTTCGCTACAAGCTATTCGTTAACTACCGATCTTAAAGTTATCAGCAGAAATGTTTAGTAATCTCTTGAATTTTTTTTAAATCGTTGTACTAATTGAAACATTAACTTCATAAAAGCCAATCTTTTAAGCATCGTTTTCCAGTTGCATTAAAACTCATTTTGTATTCAAGAATATTTGAGCAGTGGGATTTAATAACGCACAACGTTTTAATTAGATACATCGTCTGCTACCGCCAAGCGAGCGAAGGCATCACATGTATAGCTAGTGCACTGAGATTTAGTAACACATATCCTTCTAATTAAGTACACCGTTGCCACCATTAGGTAAGAAAAGACATTACGTTTATATTGTTGACGTCACAGGAATTTATATACTTTCGAGGTTACGTGAAATAATTGATTTAAAACGGTGGTTCTCAAAGAAGATATAAAACTGTAGATCAAAGCATGTAATTGTTGGGTTGGAAAATAAAACCCTTATGGATAGGGAGAAAAATTTAAGGGTAACTGTGAAGTTCGAACCCACATCTTCTGTGTAGATGAAAAGCGTTTTACTAATTGACGAACGCAAACCTCTGTCCATTTTAGAAACTTTATTCTTGCTTGTTAGCGTGAATTGTTTGTTGCTGATGTCATAAAAAATTGCTTTGGTCTAGTGGTAGAATGTCGGTTAGATCTACAGTAGATGTGGGTTCATGCTGCATGGTCAGCCTTCGATTTTTCTATCCAATAGGGTTTTATTTTACCCCGAATATTTTGTGCATCGTTTTGGTGTATAGGTTTTGGCGTATAGAGTTTTACCCATAACGGAATTAGATCATAATAACTCTCAGAACCACGAACACAAGAAAGATAGAGAGAGAGAGAGAGATAATTGAAATTTATCATTCAGTTTCAAATTCTGCCGAGGTCGACTTTGCTTTTCATCATTTCGGTGTCGATAAATTATCAGTCAAGTACTGGGGTCGATGTGATCGACCCTCCCGACAAAAAGCCAAGCTTTGTGCTTATAGTAGAAAGTATTATTATTATATGTTTGACTTTTGCTTTGTATTTGTACAAGTTGACTTCAAGTCTTACCCAGAGACCTCAAGAGAAAACAAGTTAGAAGTTCAAGTTGGTATTAAAACTAGGGTGCCATATATTTGGTTTTGCACAAAGTTGTTAATGTTGTTGACTGAGAGAGTAGTGCATGTTATCAAAATGACACAGTATACCTATCATGTGACACTATACCCATCATGACTACCCGTATATCTATCTATCTATCTATCTATCTATCTATCTATCTATCTATCTATCTATCTATCTATCTATCTATCGATCTGTCTATAATATGTATGTGTATATGTATGTCTGCGTGTTGAAGAATCTCCGCCTAATACATGAATAAATATGTATGAGTCAACTTATGTATGTCCAGTTACATAGAGACAGAAGTACACGATTAATAAATGCATGTCGGTGATATATACACATCCACCAAACACATACACACACACACACAGACAAATACAGGCTCACACCAACACGTACCCAAACATACACACTCACACACACATACATTTATATGTTTTCTCATAAAAAAATATATTTATCACTTATTGACTTCGTCGTTTACATAATTGGCAAAGAAGGAAATAGGATTAAAGCTGTAGTAAACTAGTGACTAATCAAACAACATAACATAAAACTCTACTGTTGAAATATTGATTTCTTTGCCCTAAATGGAAATGCCTTAGAAACTTCGAACTAACAAAACAATATGATTGTGTGTGTGTGTGTGTGTGTGTGTGTGTGTGTGCGTGAGAGTGCGTGTCTCTCTCTCTCTCTCTCTCTCTCTCTCTCTCTCTATATATATATATATATATATATATATGTATATGCATGTATATATATGTGTGCATATATATATATGTATATACGTATCTATATATGTATATATATGCATATATATATATATATATATATATATATACATATATATATATATATATATATATATATATATATATATATATATATATATATATATATATATATATATATATACAGATATGTGTTCATGTGTTCGCACGTAGGTGTGTGTGTATGTGTGTATTGTGTGTGTGTGTGTGTGTGTGTGTGTGTGTGTGTGTGTGTGTGTGTATTCGTGTGTGTGCGTCTGAGAGGTTAATTAGGGGGAAAATTGTGTGAAAGCCTGTCTGACGCATATATTTTAAAACGCTATTATGTGTACTGTAATGACTATAAATTTCCTTTTTAGGTTGTATTATTTTGGCTTCACGATTGCAAGGTGTTGTTTCATTGCAAACTTGGCACTCGGCATGATTTCTTCACAAGTTTTAGTTTCATGTTTTCTCGCCTGTCAGTGTTTAGAAAGAGGAATAACGACTCTCAAGCATAAAAGCAACTCTCAAGTTGAAATTATACATTATGTTTGTTTTTGATTTCTGTTTAAATGAATATTCTGTGTTCAGTTTTTCATTTAGAACATCTGCTTTAAATAAATCTCGTCCCTCAATGAAAAATATGCAATACTAATACAATATGCTGTTCTATTTTTAAGAGATGAGGAATTATGTACCTTATTTACATTATTTACAATTGACAATTTGTCATCTTGTTTGTTGTTAACACAACGTTTCGGCTGATACACCCTCCAGCCTTCATCAGGTGTCATGGAGGAAATTTCGAACCTGGGTTCTCGTTCCTAAGGTATTTTTCGATGTCATTATTATACTATTATTATTATTATTATTATTATTATTATTATTATTATTATTATTATTATTATTATTATTGGTGTTGTTGTTGTTGTTGTTGTTATTTTTGTTGTTGTTAAGAGCAACCCCAAGATTCCGAATTCGATTCCAGGCAGTGACCTGAATAATAATAATAATAATAATAATAATAATAATAATAATAATAATAATAATAATAATAATAATAATAATAATAACAGCAACAACCACAACATCGAAAAATACCTTAGGAATGAGAACCCAGATTCGAAATTTCCCCCAAGACACCTGATGAAGGTTGGAGGGTATATCAGCCGAAACGTTGTGTTAACAACAAACAAGATCAGGACAAATATCCGTCAATTGTAAATAATGTAAATAATGTCTAATGCAATATATATTGCTATTACTAATATGCGACACGCTCATCAGGGATGGCCAAAACAATCCTTCGGGGAACAGTCAAAGGTAGCAGACAGAGAAAGAAGTGGGAAAACAACATCTGTGAGTGGACAGGCCTAAAGACGCGAGACGCAGTGCGAGAGTCAGAAGATAGAGGTGGTGGAGGTATCTGTTCAAAAAGTCATCAATGGTGACCCAACGGTCAGCCAGACAACGAGATATGTACTGCAATACTAATATATAAATTTCAAAGTTTGGCACAAGGCCAGCAATTTTGTTGGGGTTGGTGTAAATCGATTACATCGACCCCAGTGCTCAACTGGTACTTATTGAATCGACCCCGAAGGGATGAAAAGCAAAGTCTACCTCAGTGGAATTTGAATGTAAAGACAAATTGCCGCTAAATACATTGTCCTGCATGATAATTATTCTGCTAGATTACGCCTTGTAATATAGCTTTCAAATTTTGGCACATGGCTAGCAATTTCGGTGTTGGTGGCGGGTAAGTCGATTACATCGACCCCAGTGCTCAACGGTACACATTTTATCGACCCTAAAAGGATAAAAGGGAAAGACGAACTCGTCACAATATGAACTTAGAACGTAAAAGCAGATGAAATACCGCTATGTATTTGCCTCGCGTACATACTATTCTTCGAGCTCGCTGCTTTATAGTATTAACGTAATATATTGTATTACACATTATATATACTATATATTAAATACGTTTAATTATTCGTATATCTTATCTTTTCAAACAATTCGTTTGAAAGTTCTTTATTGATGGAATTAGCTGTTAACACATATTTTGCGACAAGCTGATAATCTGGCACATATATGACTGCCGTAATTAAACCTCAAATATTGCCATTCTTTGTTGACCAGTGAAAAAAATATACCGAACGTCTGTAATAATATTGGAATGCTATTCATGCAGAACAACATGCAAGCAATTACTAAACTGAACTAGTAAATAAAGTGTTATTATAGCACAACCACATTTAGATTATTTGATCTCACCATATTTCATCTGAATGAGAAGATATGTTTCAGGACTAATATTAATTGATTTCTTTCACATTCTGACATTTCCTAATTCTCATCGATTGTTTCGTGTCGCATTAATTCGCTGTCATGATGTTTTAGTACAGGCGTCCCCAAACACCAGGCCGCTCAGAAAGAATGAATTTCAAAATTTTATTTCTCTTTTATTGCTTATCGTATTCAACAGGGTGCTTTTAATTCATGTACATGTGTATATATATATATATATATATATATATGTGATAATTAAATGATATATTATGCACATTATTGTGTTCTGTAATGCGCATGGTAGCACTGTCCGTGGAAAAATTGTCTATCATGAAGCCAGTCTGTCGTACTAATAAGCCCGAGTAAGGCTATTTTACTGGGTCTCTGTGATTGGTGGAAAAAAGGGAGCTATGTATCCTCAAGCCAGAGACCAGATGCGCGGCGGAAATGCTTGCAGCGAAGGTAGTTCCTTTAAATTTGCCCAAATATTAGTCGAATTTTGGATTCAAAGAGCTTTAAGAAATACCACAAAACATCCTGTTCTATGCTTTAATTCTGTCACCAGTCAATTTCCCAAGAGTGGTAAATAATTTATATTCCCCGGATTGGTGAAAGATAAAGTTTACCTTGCTGGGATTTACAATAAAATCAGTAAGTTTCAGAAAAAAAACCTCACAGAATTTCAACCGACGTTCTAGCGACTCTACCAACCCACCATCTTGTAAAAATATTTGCAACCACAAATGGACGTAAATTCATGAAACGAAGATTACGAGGCAGAGGACCTGCCTACAGAGCTATGCAGACAACATTAATTTTTTTTATTTTTAAATATTCTAATGGTAAAAGGACAGTTCTCATGCCTACTTACAAGAACTCACAGACTAAATGGGGCTAAAGAGGATAAAATAACTCACGAGATCCAGGCCGAATGCGTAAGAGAGAGAGTGAACTCCTTTAATGGTGCCCAAGAGCAAGTTGTTGGCTCAACACCAAGTGCCGTATTACAACTATCTCACCTCGACACAAGACCGTTCAATCTAACCACATTGGAGATTCTTATTGCAGCAATGTTTATTGTATCAATGTCTTTTCTTCCCCACAATGAAACTAACTATATTTCCTTCTTTCCTTCAGAATATAATTTGTGATACGTATCATAAAGGTATAGCGAAAACTTTGACTAGCTGTATTGCTTCACTTATCCAGTCCATTCAAGTTATATCCACAACAATATTAATCTGAAAGTGACATGAGCATCTCTGTGGTGCCCATAAACTGTTGTAAGGGATATACGCCCTAAGTTTTGTTGTTTTATCATTATTTAGTTCCAAAGTCAACCGTGAAAGTGTAAAATATTACAAATATATTCTAATCTTATTCATACAGACGTATAATTTTCGCATGCACGTAGCATGGCATCCCTTTTTGAGAAAGAATAGGAACGACATCTGGTAGAATACAATTTGGAAGATCCAGCCGATATTTCTAGTAGGCTGAGTAATAGGGTAAAAACTCCATAATTGTTATCTACCCCAAGGTCTACCGGATTAGACGTATGTTCAAATGGATCTATCTGTAAACATCATGCTTTTAGTGCTATGTATGACATGTTTCCTTTCCTTATGTAAGACGTTAGGGAGTGATATGAGAAAGATTTAGCAGACATTTCTAGTCGACTGATTGGCCACATTGTGGATACCTCGCTGGCTCGAGTGAGAACATAATGCAGTCAGATATTATATTCTATTCTATTCCTAATGTTTCTTCCAATTCATCAACTTAATTCTCATGACAATAATGATGAGTGGATTTCAATACAGGTGTAGGACTATATATTTGAGAAAAATCAATATCGTATAAGTCGACTGCAAAACTTGATTGGTATATATTTTATCGTTTCTGGAACGATGAAAGATAATTTTAACTCGGTGGTATTATATTTGTTTACGTTCTATAATAGTTTGTGCACAATAGAGGTATTGGTTACAGGTTTTCTACGAACTATTCATTATCCACTGCATTTCTGATAGCGATAGTGACAAGCAAATGTCTGTATCCTGATGTAGAACGAACATGTCTCATCGCTAGCGTTCGTAAAGTACTGTTTTCTTTCCTTCAAGCCGGTGTTTTTATCCATAGCCGATATATCAATAGGCATCGGCAAAACGCACACACGCACGCACGCACGCACGCACGCACGCACGCACGCACGCACGCACGCACGCACGCACGCACGCACACGCACTCGCACACACACACACACACACACGCACACACACACAAACACACACACACACGCACACACACACAAACACACACACACACGCACACACACACAAACACACACACACACTTTCTCACTCACAATAGAGATCTTTTTGAAAAGCAATATGGAAATAAAATATTTGAATATTTCAATAGCTAGACAAGCTTTCTAGAATAAGATGAAATAAAATAAAATTCTTACCTTGAAGGAAAACCTTTATGAGACATCCAGCTCTGAATAGCGCGCAGTATGTATAGCGGAAAATTAGATATATTTAGAAAAGATTTCGCGAATGTGTTTAATAATATGTTTAAGAATCGCAGTTAATAATACCAATCTGAGAGTAATTAATCTTTACTATATGACTTTAAACGTAGACAAGAATAAATTCGGCCCTTACTAAAGATTTAATGGAAAGTTATTTTTATATCAATATCAGTTCCAGTTATTTGTCCATTCTGTGAATTGTAGCTTCTAATATTAGCAGGAGATTCATTTTACTCTTCTCGAAAGAAAATATTTTGGCTGCCTCTCATTATTATAACGACTATTTGGGTTATAGTGAATGTTCAGAGTAACTCGATATACACAGCAAGACGAAGGAAGACAACTAGAATTATCTTGAAGTATAATCGAAATGTCACTTTCAATGTGAGAACAAATATCGCAAAAGAATTCGTAAATTTAACATCTTCTCATTTTCCGTCGAACGATAGATATTAGCAGCTGGAAAAATTTTGCTAGCTCTATCAAGCGATTCAATATAAAAAATTACCTCCAACAAAATAATCTATTCTATTATTAGTGCAAGGCACTTATTTTATCGACACCCATAGAATAAAAGGCGAAGTTGACTTCGGAGGAATTTGAAAACAGAACTAAAAGCAAGAAGAATGCTGTCATGCATTTTGTCTCACGTAATAAAGATTCTACCAGCTTGCCGCCTTCCAGCAACTACAATAACTAAGTACCTCTTCCTACTTTTAATTGCACTGCCCTGGAAAGCTTGTTCAGTTAACGGTTATTATATATTCAGAACTTATACCGATTTGATTAAAAAGAAATTAAAATTCGTTTTTAACATCGGAGCAGGCGTGGCTATGTGGTAAGAAATTTGTGCCCCAACCACATGGTTCTGGGTTCAGCCACACACACACATTCGCACACACAAGAACGAGCACGCACACACACACATGCACACACTCACACACACAAGAAGTAGCGCGCGCGCACACACACACAGACGTATACCCATTAGCTGTCGCACCATTAGGTCACATGCGGTAAATATTTTAAATATTACAAGCGTTGCCTTAAAGAGTACGAAACTAGAATTGAAAAATGTGCACTCTCAAAAGGGTCATGATTGACCGTTGACTGAACACTATTCAATTTTCTTTCTCCGTGTTTTTCTCCTTGTCTCCGTATTCTTTCTGTTGAAGAGCGTAGCTCGAAACGTCAAAGACTTTCCGTATTCCCGAGCGTCATACTAATATATACTTTTGTTATTTACACCACCTGTCCTCGTCTGTTGTTATTTTTTCTATATTCTCCCACTTAAAAAGTATGGGACTAGCATTGTTGCTCAAAAATATTGGAATCCCTATATGTTGTACATTTTGTGGCATCTTTTGATCACAAGCAATTTGTTTAGTTCAGCGAAATTAAGATATATTAAAAATTAATTAAGGTAAATTATCGTATACTCAATTTTAACAAAGCAATTGTGTACAAGCACTAATGTCATCTTTACGCAATCATTCAATCTTTGAATGATATTTTTTTAATAAATTTACAGGTAATCAATCAAAAATTATTTCGTAATTTGTTTAATTCGTGTAACTATTCCATTAATATGTGTATCATAAGGCGAATTACCGTTGCTTATTTCGGTTTCGTACTTTCGCTGTTATATAGATTCGACTTCCTCATAAATTCAGTTTTTTTTTTTTATTATCATGGTATGAAGAGTGTTATAAGGAATTTACTTATTCGAAGATATTTTGTACAGTATCAAATTTTTATATTAAGAACTCGGTTTAATAATTATCGTGACATCGTAATTCACACATGAATCTCTTTTCGTCTTAAGATACTACACAATGTACAGAATATAGCGATTCTAATATTTTTGAACAACAATGCTAGTCCCATACTTTTTAAGGTTTATTATGACATTCTATAACCATATCATAATGAAATATCACAAATTATTTTTGCTAGATGCTGCAACGATTCCCTAGTCCAGATCTGTTGATGTTGTTTTTCATGCTATTTCCTATGTTGTATCCTAAATTGGATAGATTTACAATCGGGTGAAACACATTGGTAGCGGTCCGCCTTGCAGATGGAATTCAATGATAGTAATCGATAAATGAGTGAAAGATTAAAATAATTTTTTTGTTTTGTTTGAAGAGCAATTGACCTAGTATTCTAGTATGAAATAGTCTTAAATACTATTCCACAGAGCATTGTTGAGACAAAGAAAAGTTCCTGGAAATAATTTTTAACAAGTGTGCAAATATTCCAATGAATTTTTCAAATCGCTATTTAACACTGAATTAACGTAATGTAAGAAAAATATGGTGTTATATAAGCATCTATTTAATTAAATCTTATTTATCAATCAATCAATCATTCATTCAGTCAGTCAGTCAGTCAGTCATTCTGTCTGTCTGTCTGTCTGTCTATCTATCTATCTATCTATCTATCTATCTATCTATCTATCTATCTATCTATCTATTTATCTATCTATGGACAGACGGTAGACGTGTCGGCTCCGTAAGTTTTGCCTTTTTCATGTTTTAAAAAGTTTGTTTGTAAAGTTTATTTTATATAGAAAGTTGTATAACAACTTGTAGACTCTCTGGTGCAAGTTTTTTGCGACGGAAATCTGCCCTGTGTGGCACATTTCCAGGATTTAAAAATCAATTTCGGCTTTCTAGCCATTTTTTCTTTTTTTGAGACGATGGCGTCTTGTAGCCATGAAAATTTTCGTGAAACGAACGCTGCATTTTGCAGTGTTTCGTTCGAAAAAGAATTTCCTAGTCTTTCTTCCTCGCAGTTAAACGAGAGAATGGAGAAAAAGAAAAACTCAGCTGCTACAGCAGTCTTGCCTGCCACTGTCACCAGTGAAAACAACAACAACAACAACAACAACAACAACAACAACAACAACAGCAACAACAACAACAACAACAACAACAACAACAACAACAACAACAGCAGCAACAATTCAACTCAACCTTTGCTCTCTTCACCAGCAGCAAGCGAAAGAGAGGAAGGAAAAAGCCACAACACCACTGGCACAAATACCACATCTGCCATCAATACCAGTTCCAGCACCAGCAACAACAATAACAACAAAAACAAAAACAAAAATTTGCTGAAGATTTGAAGCAAAGTGAAACTGTTGTGTCCTACACGACAAAGGAAATTATAGAAACGAGGAAGTTGATTACCAAAGAAAGCGGTGAAGTACATTTGAATATACCACAACACGTATTAGAGGAGACAAATAGGAAAACAATAATTTATAAAATAATAAACACAAAAAGTAGAAGGCCGGAACAGGCCAGTATAGACAAGATCGAAAGATGCTTGAGATCTATTTGGGATAAAAAATCCTATATCAGTTATTATAGATTTGCACAAGTTCAGGTGATTTTTCGAAATGAAGAGTTGGCGAAGACGTATTCAACGCTAACTCTTCACACACCTGAAATAACAATGTTACCCAGTTACCTTGGCCAAAAGGTAACAAAGGTAACAATAAAGCACGCACCACCAACAATCGACACACTATGGTTGATATCGGCCATATGTGTTGATATGGACAACATTAACATACTGAAAATAAACGTTGGAGAAAGCAATTGGACCGGAAAAAGCATACAAATCTTGTTCCACATAAACGAACAAGAAATCAAAAAAAAAAAAATCCCACCGTACATCCGTTTGGCAACAAACCAAAAGTTGCATATAGTAGTAGAGGGCAGGCGGCGTCGCTGTTACTTATGCGACAGCGAGGCACACCTCAAAAAGGAGTGTCCGACTGCCCGAAAAACACAACAGCAACAAGAACTAATTAAACACACAAAAAAAGCCTTGCTGCCCACACCGCCATCCACACAAAAAACAATAAAAGCAACATCAGCAACATCAACGAAAGAAAATACAACAAAAACTACAAAATTAACAAACAAAGAAGACGAAAAAAGAAAAAAACAATACACAAACTGATACCCCTTCCCCCACATCACTTACACCACAACCAAAAATTCAACAACCAACAACGACAAAAACAACAATACAACCACTTACACAAGCAAACACAGAAGCATACAACATGCCCCTACCTCCTTCCGATTCCTCAGAGTTTTCATCTGAAGACGAGTCAAGTACTGAGGAATGGAAAATAGCCCAAAAAGGAAGGGGGAAGAGGAGCATAAAAAGAAAAACGAACAACAACAAAGCAGGGAGATTCACATCTCCCAAAAACACTCCTAACTCCTACACAATAAACACCAATGATAACACACCAAAAACAATGCTAACAGCAATAGACACTACAAACACAGAGTTGATGAATTACATCAACTCTAAAACAAACATCACGGATAACGACATCAAATCCAACAACCACCCACGTACAACACCGCCAAAACACATTAAAATTTACCTTGTAACACCAGCATTACACAACACAATAAAATCCCTCTACTCCAACTCGGTAAGGGGATGTCAAAAATATTTGTGCAAGAGATTGTACAATAGCCTCCTTGGTGAAAAATCCAAGGAGAAAACAAAACTTTCGAACGGTAAGTAACATCTGTTCTTTTTGTTTTGTGCTTTAAAGCACACGTATAAATAGAATCATGGTGAAGATTGGTTGTGTGAATGTGCGTGGATTGGGGTCACCTTGGAAACAAGGGTACCTCTTAAATGACATCAAGTCACACAATTTGGATATCATAGCCATTAGTGAGACCAGACTTCATGAGCCGCGGGCCCTAAAGTCCATGTTTGGCGGACAGTTTAACATTTATTTTTCTCCCTGTCTGACGAGGATGGGCGGTAGTGGCACGGCGATTCTTTTTCGCAAGAGTCTGGATCTCCAAGTAAAGACGATATTTACGGACCCGGAGGGTAGACTGGTTGTCCTAGATGTGGACGGCAGCGATGGAGGCGCTTTTCGGTTGCTGGCAGTTTATGTGCCTCCTTTAACAGGTCGGTCGGACTTCTTACGACGTCTAGAAGTATTCCTGGGAACGTCTCGTCCCTTACTTTTAGTGGGGGATTGGAATGCTACCTTGGACACGCATCTAGACTACGTGGGGAGTGACAAAACTAGAAGGGGATGCAAAGGCCTCATAGACCTGCTCAGACGCTTCCAGTTGTCTGACAGGTACCGACTCGACCACCCAAATGTGCCAACGTGGACTTGGAGCAACCGCATGGGGTCGTCGAGGTCGTATCTAGATAGGATAGTGTGCAGGACAAGAGATAGAGATAGTTTAGGATGTCCACAGTTCCACATAGTCAGCTACACGGATCACAAACTTGTGACGTGTACTCTAGACTTAGATAAGGCACATAGGCAGGGTCCCGGTTACTGGAAACTAAACGCGTCTTTCCTGTCGAGACAGGTTTTCAGAGACCGGATTAGCACGTTAGTAAAGAGGGCTTTGACGGGAGCCATCGTCAACAACAAATGGTGGTTTGCCCTCAAGAGAGCAGTAAGGGCGGAAGCAATAAGGTATAGCAGGGCACTAGCTGTAGAGAGGAACAGAGTAGAGAGGGAACTAGTGATAAAGTTAGAAGAGGCATTGCGAAGTGGCGTCGCATCCGACGTTTTAGCGGCGAGGTTGGCCCTCGACCAACACTTCAATGCTAAACACGAAGGGTGTGCTGTCAGGGCAAGGATGCGTGCTCTGAGGAATGAAGGTGTTGGAGCCGCACGAGAGGCCCGGGTGGCGGAGGCGCAGCGGGGTAACAGAGCCACCGTCCGGTCTCTGGTAGACAAACAGGGGCACGAGTTGCTCGAGCCGAGCAAGATGTGCGAGGCGTTTCAGCGGCATTTTGCCCGACTGTTTGGTAGGAGTGGCGAGCGAGAAGACAAGGTGGACTTTAGTGCCTACCTGCACAGCTTGCCACGACTCTCGGCAAGAGAGGCGGAGGGCTGTGAAGGGGTCATCAAGGTGGAGGAGGTGATGGACGCGATGGCGGGTTGCTTGACGGACAAATCTCCGGGTTTGGATGGTCTGCCCTACGAGCTTTACAACTGTATGCCAGACTTGTTTGGAGACGTCTTGGCGGCCGTGTACTGCAACTGGCAGCAGAACGGGAGCATTCCCGGTTTTGTGAGCCGAGGAGCGGTAACGCTGCCGAAGAAAGATCCAAACAAGCGGGACGCCATAGATAACTTTAGACCCATCACTCTGCTCAATACAGACTTGAAAATTTTGGCCAAGGTGTTAGCCAAGCGGTTGGCGCTTGTCATCGAGAAACTGGTCGGCACGGAGCAGATGTGCGCCGTGCCGGGCCGGAGCATCCATGACAACCTCCATCTGATGCGCTACATCATAGAGAGGGTAGTTAAGGAACCTGGCATGGGTGAGGCCCTGATCAATTTGGATCAATCGAAAGCTTTCGATAGGGTAGACCATCGATACTTGGAGGTCGTCCTCGAAGCGGCCGGCTTCGGTCCCGTTTTCCTCGGCTGGATGGCTGCCTTGGACACAGGCATCCGTTCGGTTGTTCGCGTCAATGGACGTCTATCGGGACCCTTCGACATTGCACGTTCGGTTCGTCAGGGATGCCTCCTGTCGCCGCTCCTGTACGTATTGACTCTCGAGCCACTACTGCGGAAGCTGGCGACGCTGAGGGGCATCCCGCGAGAACTGGGGTGCGGGACGAGCTTGTCGGCATACGCGGACGACGTCACCGTCATAGCGTCTAGCCACGAGCACATCGAGCTTGTCGGCGAGACGCTGAAAGACTACGAAGCGGTGACGGGAGCGAAAATCAACCGGGATAAGTCTGTGGGTTTGCTGTTCGGCACCTGGAGAAGCAAGCCCATACCGCCCGGCAGCGCCTCAGTAGTGGGACGCTGGACGGACGGTCCGGTCAAGTTGCTCGGAGTCTGGTTCGGTCCGGACCTGCAAACGGAGAAGAACTGGGACGAGATAACGAGTAGGGTGGCCACTCACTGCCGGCAATGGTCCGAGAGGAAGCTGTCCCTAAAAGGCCGGGCGGAGGTGGCGAACGCGTACATCGAGTCCGTCATCGAATACTGCCTGACCGTCGTGCTTTGTCCCGATCGCGCCATCACCGAAATGGAGCGCATCCTCTTCCGCTTTTTGTGGAAAGGAAGCGTTCCGATGGTGAGGCGATCGGTTTGTTACCAACACCCGCTGAAAGGAGGGCTGGGCATGCCGTGGTTGATGATGTGCAGACATGCGCTGAGACTGCTACATCTCCGGCTCTACGTAGACGACGGTGAGCAGGTGTGGTCGCCTTTTGTGCGACGCGCTTTCCCGTAGCTCGTCTCCATGACCGAGCTGCAGTCGTGGATCAAAAAGAGGCCGAGGAATGGCGAATGGCACCGTGAGTGTCGCGTTGCTCTGCAACAACTTTGCCGTCCCGGGTCGACCTTGAGCGGCTGCATCACAACGAAGTCATTCTATAGGGGATTAGTGGAGGGCAGGTACGACGACGATATCGGGGCGAACCTGGGCGTCGACGAGGGATACCTGACCCGCCTGTGCAGGACGACTTTCGGGCCGGGATCTATGGACAACTTCCAGAGATCCCTGGCCTGGCAGTGTTACCGAGAGGCGTTACTCGTTCGGGATAAGCTCTATAGACACGGCTCGCGAAATGCGGGGCCGACCTACCCGAGATGCGGTCAGAGCGATGAAAGCGTTCTGCACGCACTCGTGCAGTGTCCAGCCATTTCGGAGCTGTGGGCTTATGTCGAACAACTGCTGTCACGTGTGGGACTAGTCGGTTTATCAACCGAGTCTATCGTCAATATCGTCACGCCTCCTTCCTTTAAACGGGAAGGAAGAGTTGTATTTATCGTACTTGTGGCTATGGCGAAAGAATGCATCTGGTGGACGCGTCTGAAAGGATTAAAGACAAATGCTTTCCTCTCTGGTCAATCTCTCATCAACTTTTTCAAGTATCACTTGAAAAGGAATGTGAGAGTAGAGAGGCAAATGTTGTCTAGCAAATGTTTCGAAAAAAGATGGATACATGTAGCAAGAATGGCACGCATAAATGACGAAGCCACCTTGACCATGATTCTATAAAACGTTTTAAAATTTTGTAAACAGAGAGTTACTTACGTTTCTTGCATAAATAAAAGAAATTTTATTTAACAAATTGTGACACTAAGGACCGAGGTTACCGTGGTCTTTTCGTAGGTTTTTCTTTCCACGGATAACCTCCCCATTTATTGGGAATTTTCTGTATTATTTCGTATTTTTTGTAAATACCCCAAACGTTTTGCGATGTTTTTTTTTTCATCGTTGTCCCCACTTTTGTTTTTTTTTGTGCTTTGTTTTCGACCCCCTCGAAAAGAAAAAACTCTACATTTGTATTTTGTCCCCTCTGTGTTGAGCTCTGTGTGGCTAATAAAGAAACATATCTATCTATCTAATTTAAGCATACCTATACATAAATTTGCTTACACATTGATAAGCACATAGACGTACTAACGCATACACCGAGACAAATAAACACACACACACACACGCACACACACACGTATGCTGCAACGTAGCATAGAATATATCTATAGTTTTTCGACAGCACTATCTAACGCATCAGTAACTTATATAGCTTGTAACACAAGAGCTTCAAAATATTTATGTAAATCATCTCTCGATAAACTGTTATTGAAATGTAAAGCGAATGTGCTTCGTCAATTTGATACGTTGCTGAACAATATTTCTAAGGAAATATTGAGCTCTCTCTCTCTCTCTCTCTCTCTCTCTCTCACTCTCTCTCTCTCTCTCTCTCTCTCTCTCTCTCTCTCTCTTTGTATATATATATATATATATATATATATATATATATATATATATATATATATAACCTTAGCAATACCACCCGTACCTTTATATACATATGTATATCGCACGTAAATACATGCATAAACACGTACACCCACTCATATTTATTTATGAGTATATATATATATATATATATATATATATATATATATATATATATATATATATATGTGAGTGCATTTGTGATTATACATATAAGTGCATATTATATGTCTATAAATAAAGAAATATATTTAAATTCAATTTTACGTGTTATCCTATCATTTTTAGTAGCGTTCTCTTTCTTTCGTTTCTCCTTCATATCTACTTTACATTAGTCTCTTCTCTCTTCTCTACTTCATCTTGTTTCTTGTTTCGCTCTTTCTAGCTATTTATGTCTATGTAGTTCTCATGTTTTCAACTAAACGTCATACTTAAATATATATTGAACTGCAACTGTTGTAATACGATCTTCAAGACATGATTTTATAAGATGATAAAATTCTGTCAGGTTGTCAAATTTATGACACAATACTCTAATATCCCCTCCCTTCCTCATTGAGAAACGACTGGTATTTATCACTTCGCCTAATTTTGATAGCCGTCTTATCGTCTATAAATAATGATATTATGAAAGAACTTTTCTGAATATCTGTTCACATTCTGCTGATAATGCTCTCGTTGTCACTTTTCATTGTCAGAGAGAGATAGACATGATGACTTGATGATAACAACAACAACAACGACAAACATAACAGAGACAAAAGAAATAAGAGAAAGCGGAAATAATAATAATAATGGTATGTGGTCACAGGTGCTTGATACCAACATACACCGGAAAAAGGTAATGGACGAAAAGGGGAAGGCAAAAATCCTCTGGGACTTTGGTTTCCAGACAGACAAAGTGTTAGAGCACCGAAGGCCGAATATAGTAACCTTTAGGAGGGACAAAGAAGAGTGCCTAATAATTGATGTGGCAGTGCCAGGAGATCAACATATCACCATGAAAGAAAGAGTAAAGTTTGATAAATATAGAAACTTGAAAATTGAGATCGCTAAGATGTGGCAGCTACGAGAGTCAAACATAAAGTTTATCCCTATTATCATTGGTGCACTGGGTTCAATACCATCCAATTTGAAAAAAAAACAAAAAAAACATCTGAAAACCTTAGAAATACCCTACAATCTAGATGTCTTGCAAAAGTCGGCATTACTTAGAAGTGCACACATATTGCGTAAAGTATTGTCTGTCTGTGGTCCTTGTTGTGATTTAACAAACAGTACAAACCCCCGGTAGACACAACATCTTCAATCAACAACCTCACGATGTCTATATTAATAATAATAATAATAATAACAATAATAATAATAATAATAATAATAATTAGCACTACTGGGTACTGCACACATTCTACGCAAAACACTTTCAATACAGTAAACATAAGAGCACCACAGCAAACCACAGCACATACCCAAGGCGCACAGAGCTGCGCTCGGTAGTGAAGTGAAAGCACGTTATGAAAATAAAACTACTGAATAATAATAATAATAATAATAATAATAATATTTTGGTACAAAGCCAGCAATTTCGGGTAAGTGGATAAGTCGATTACATCGATCCTAGTACTCAACTAGTACTTATTTTATCGACCCCGGAAGGATAAAACTCAAAGTTGAAGTCGGTGGAATTTGAACTCAGAACTGACGAAATGCCGCTATGCATTTTGCCCGGTGAGCTAACGGTTCTGCTAGCTCACCACCTTAACAACAACAGCAACAATGACCACGACGACGATGATGATGATTTAGGAAAAACACTAACACTTCTTGAGGGGTATGGGTTAGTCGATTACTTAGGTCCTTTACCTAACTGTGCCCAGAGTTTCTCTGGAAATTTCATCGCTTTCACCCAAACTTCACCCTCTTTAACAGCTGTAGCGCACTAATGCCTACTTTACGCCGATTACATTGTCCGATTGGTAGAGGCCTGTAGAGCGCTTGGCGAAATTTCAGATGTCAAGCACACTGTCTCGCTCTTCATTAAACCCAGGACTGCAGCTCTGTTGAACAGGTTAGCTAGGAAAAATGCGACTGACAAACAGCACCCGCTCTTGTTCCCCGTCATGGAAACCTCGCAACCTCAGTTTTTGCCTGTACATCATCAGATACGGCACACTCAGTCCTCCACATAATAGTTGCCGACAACAGATGGACTGTCTTGGTATTCTTTAAAAAGAGAAGAGCAGGCACTCTAAACTACTCAGACATGAAGTGGGATAAAGTACGAAGATCAGGTGGTAATAGATGATGCTAGCAATGTAGGCATTCGACACTTCTGCCTGGCCTTTCAGGGGTAGCTTCATCTCAGTTGATTTTTGGTTAAGAACGGCTACCCTACTCGTCACCTCAACATAATTCTTCACCACTTGGAGATCTGGACCAAGCCAATTTAACCGGTCCCTCCATCAGCGATCCAGGACACTGTTGGACAACGTGGATTGTGGATTCTTGTGAGGATCAACTTTTGGTTTCGATAAAACTGATAATAGAACCACAGGGACTATTGTATATTCAGGGTGATTGCGACTGAAAAAATAGACGAGGGAGCGCCAAGTATTGCGTTGACGGTTAGTCTGTGTGTATACATGTATGTTTCTGTGCGTACGCGAGCATGGTGGGGTAAGTTTGATGTTTCATTTGTAGAATGTTAGGTACGGACTCTTGAAGGTAATCACAATTTATGTGGAATGCTTTATATATTTCTACGGTTGCATTATCAAGCATCAAAAGTCCATCGCATCTATATACATATGCTCACCACACACACACGTACGCGGGCGCACGCCCACACATTTTGCATTTGCTTTATGATGTAATTCCTTTCAATGCACTACCAGAAATAAAATTCTCCTCCTCCTTCTTCTTCTTTCTATCCCTTAAAGGCATTGCTAAGTTTTGCTTCTGACTACGTTTAAATGTTTAGACTTTTTGAAAAGAAGCTCATGAACATTATTGTAACGAATTTTCTTGTTCATTTACTTCAGAAAGCATTCAATAGTTGCGATGGGCTGCACTTCTCATATGTAAAACATGCTTCATATTATCAAATGAAATGAATTAATTTTTCACATACGAGTCCTTAATGCAGTTAGAGAAATGCCCGGAATAGAATTAAACGACACTAAATGAAAGAGTAATATTTCCGCATTGATTCAGTGCTAATAGTAAAATATGACAAATCAATCAATACACGGACAACAGTTGTTCGTAAGTAGTATGATTAAATAATATGCCAAAGTTTAATTAATACAAAAATATAAACTTCCTTATGAATGTAATAAAGTTTTATGACAATGCGTGGTTTTATGACACTTCTTCCCAATCATATAATTATGTTAGTTCTATTGTATCGGAAAAATAAGCCAATTTGAATGCAATTTATATAATACTGACTTCTTTTGATCAGGCGGAACGCCAAGTCTCGTAACAGCGGAGATATAAGAGATGTTTCCCGAAATCAATTCCAGCGTATTAGTGATACTTCTTTTATCGACCATAGAAGAAACACCAAGTATAATCCTGCGAGATTAGAACTTAAAGAATAGGGGTAGAGGCGAAATATATCCCCTCTCTGGTAACATCCCGTATCATACATAATCATATATCATTAGTTTTTCATTTAAGCTGATGGGCTCTGTTTACTGAAGATTTTAGTAAAATAAATAGGACCCAATATATTACCTATATTTACAAGTCAACCAGGAGGCCATATATATGTAACTCGACCTGGTACAAATAACACCCGAACTCTGGAAAATTCAAACACTAGCCTCTTAAAAGAACGGACATATTGGACACACACACACACACACACACACACACACACAGATATATATATATACATGCATACATTATTTATATATGAACACATATATATATACAAACACACACACGCATATATATATATATATATATATATATATATATATATATATATATATATACACACATATATACAGAGAGAGACAAGGAGAGAAAGAGGGGGGGATACATATTCAGCTTCTTTTACTGAGGGTAAACAGTAACAGCAAAACGAAACAGTCACGAGAGCAAAAGCATTTGATCATGTGCCTTTTCGATCAGGGTTGGCTTAGGGCTAGAATTTAACAATTGTTTTATCTTTTATCGACCATCAGATGGATGGAAACCAAATTTGTTCCCAGTCCAATTTCGACTTAGAATGAGATAAAAAAGATATATTGAAAATAATTTATTATAGCACCCTACTGTATTTGTAGTCTTCCAGGCTTCATATTTATATTGATTTGCAGAGGCGACTAGATACAGAGCAATACAAAATATAGGTGACTGAACCGTTCGTAGTATATTTCCTATACATAATTTGTCGATACCGTTGAAAATTGAACTCAGAACATGGATGTATAAACTCATCGCCACATTATTTCATCAGGTGCCTTATTATACTTGAGAACTCGGTGGTTTTGTTTAGTCTTTCATAGCACATCAGCTATCATCAGATGAGTTGCGTGTAATCACGTTAAATGTTTCTATGAAATATCCTAAGTATATTTTTTCTAGCGAATACCTACATACATTCCTTTAGGATTTGTATTAAGTAGCTTTACGTATAACATAATCTAAGTAGTTTCGTGAGGATATAGATAATGTTTGTTATCGTACGTAAAAACAAAAACTCATGAATTTTGTTGTTTGTATATAAGTTCATTTTTTAAAAAGAAATAGAAATAAAATGGGAAGTTGTGATTTCATGCATTTCTTAGGGTTTTATCATAAACAACAATTCATCACATCTTTTTCCTATTATATAGGTAAAAGAAAATATTTCGCAATTTTATATTTCAAATATTCACTACTAACCGATTATGTATATACAGGCTCTATCTTCAGGTTTTCGAATGTATGTATGTATTCAACAACATCGTAAAACACGACACGATAATTTGTCATACATGACTCCAAATCATCGATATTTTCATCCAGCATCATCTTCGGCAACAGAACCGATAACTGTGTACTGTAAATGTTCTGTGAAAAGTTTTTCAAATTTAATCAAAAACTATTTTCAAACACATTTAAAGAATTTCCAAATATATGAAGTTTTTGTGTTTTGAATCGAGTATCTTCGAGAGATAATTAAACTTGTTCTTGAACAACCTCCACGAACTTGCTGAACATTCAGCATACAAAATAGGTCTCAACATATGCAACAGTAAAAAATAAATCGATATTATGCAGCCATCTTTAGAATCAGAGCAGCACAATGATCGCATCGGCTTAAAAATATTAAAGAGTCAATATCTACATACCTATGTGCGTGTGTGGGTTGTGTGTATGTATATGACTGAATATATATTTACATGTATGTATACACAAATACGTATATCTATCTATCTATCTATCTATCTATCTATCTATCTATCTATCTATCTATCTAACTATCTATCTATCTATCTATCTATCTATCTATCTATCTATCTATCTATCTAAACCTACCTAACTACCTACCTACCTACCTACCTACCTACCTACCTACCAATCTGCCTGCCTGCCTGTCTGTCTGCCTGCCTGTCTGTCTGCCTGCCTGTCTGTCTGTCTATGTTTCTATCTATCTATCTATCTATCTATCTATCTATCTATCTATCTATCTATCTATCTATCTATCTATCTACATGAATTACAGAGGATTTTTCAAGCAAACATTTGTATGCCTCACAACTACCAGTATTTTTCTGAATATTGGTAGCTCACGTTCTTTTTTCATTTGGTAACAAATTTCAAGCTATTGAATCTTTTGCATGTTTCAGTCATTAAGTTGCAGCCATGAATGTTTAGTCGGATGAATCGAACCCAGTACTTATTTTGCTTTAACCTGTAACTTATTTCACTTTTGTCGAACTGCTAAGTTACGGGGGTATAAACACGCCAAGACTGGTTGTCAAGTCCTTGCATACACACAAATATGTGTATATACGACGGGTTTCTTTCAGCTTCCGTATATTAAATCCACTCCCGATGCTTTAGTTGGTCCGTGGAATCAACTGTCTGAGGTATCGAGCAGTCCAACTGAATCCAAGACCATGGAAAGTAAACTTCTTACCACACGAGTAAAAAAGATACTCCATCTGAGGAGAGTTAAATACTATTTGTTTAAAAGACACAATACATATCCTTACTTGCTATTAATAGTTTCATCTGTTGAGAAATATCTCAAACATATTGATCAGACACAAACCACATATCATAATAAGAGAAGAAACGTGAAAAAAACTGAGAAGGCAGCATATAGAAAGTTAAAAAAAAAAACGGAAAACGAAAACACAAAAACGAAAATGTAAAAAGTAAAAAGTAAGAAAAAAAGGGTAAAAATGTTATCTCCCTTAGACATTAAATTATAAGGCTGGATACCAAGATACCAAGTGAATGAGGAATAGGCAGAATTTTCCAATTCTAAATATATTTGTACATATGCTTGCAGACACTGAAAATTTCAGACCTACAGAGCAGTAGAGAGTTAGGGATCTTAGATCTCAACAGGATCTGCACTCTTTCAGGTAAACAAAGCCTACATTTATTCGATCCATTAACATAAGGTATTGATTTCTCAATTATTTTCCACTTAATCACAAGTAGTGTTTCGTTATCTTTCAAACTCTATGCATAACTAGCCAACTTAGTAGCTTTGCTTTTGTCTTTATGTCGGATTTTAAACTTCTCCTTCACATAATCCAGTAGAGGTCTTCTTATCTGTTGTATTATTATTTAAGGTTGCAGTTACTTTTGCCTCATATATAATAGATTTAATTATACATCGTTGGTTAAGGTGACAGGATCCTGGATCGCAACAGATACAGCTGGATTTAGGCTCTTGGTATTGACCACCTGTAATGATACCCTTCACATTGGGGTAGCA
>NC_142931.1:64843816-64906316 GCF_046866305.1 Octopus bimaculoides | reverse complement strand
ATAGAACATTTTGAGGAAGATGTTCCTCTAAACTCACTTTTGTAGCTTCTGTTTTAGTCTGCAGTTTTTTTTATGAATTTCTTTTTCTGTATATTTTCTCCATTTTCTGTGACAGTTTTGGTATTTTCCTCAGCAAAAGTTATCTCCCTATCCTCACACACGATGGGGGTGATACAACTTATTAATACCGTTAGGGGATGGGATGTCTACTCGTTTATTTCCAAGATTAGAAGCTAGCTAATCTTCATCATCCTTGGATCTGTGACTGATGCAGCAATGAGAATTCGGTTAATACTCTATCTCGTTACGATCTTAGTTCAAATCATGCTGGAAAATGCCGTACCGTATTTGTTTCGCCTCTTTATGTTCTGAGTTCAAATCTCGCCAAAGTTATCTTTGCCTTTCAGGATCGATAAAATAAAGCCCATTCAAGTACAGAAGCCTATGTACATAATAGTTCTCTCCCTCTCCGCAAATTTGACTTGAGCCAATGTTACAAATTATTATTTTCTTGGAGAATTATACATTTTATGTTCGAGATATTCTCTACTACTGACCCCCTTTATGTTGTTTTCATCATAATTTTTGTATATTTGCTATATTCATTTGATGCAGAAATATAATGTTTTGAATTACCTTTACAATATTTATGATGATAACAAGTACTGTTAAACGAAAATAATCTGCTTAGCTAAAAAGTACGTAGCTTCAAAAGACAGCTGTTCGATAGGTGTCCTTTAATTATGATTTGTTTTCTGTTATATTACAATTAAAATCTAAGGCGCTTTTCTTTATGGTCTTAGAATTATGATACCAACAAATATTCAATGGATTATCGTTTTCTCTCTAAACATATTGCTTCGTTTGATGTTAAGTTTTTGTACAGGTGAAATCGATGGCAGGTTTATATAATAAAGAGAATTTTTCGACTGCATTGATGAAAAGGCTATAATCTACCGTCGTTCGTTAATGTGAGTTAGCTTGCTGGATCAAAATAAAAAGTAAAAAAAAGGGAAAGAAGAAAAGAAAGCTGATTGCGATGATTTCATTTCCGTGTAGCTCTTTGATGGTGATGAAAATATAATCCAAAACAAAAATATATCAACGCCAAGCATGCTATTTGAGAGTTAGAATAGTGAACAGTCAGTTTCATTTCATGAAGTGTAATATAATGCTTCCTGAAAGGATCCACACCCACCGAACAAGAAACATTCCACACAGAACGATTTAACATTCTTTGATGTTGTTTAGACAACATAACTGTAGTTTGACCACTGTTTTCGAGGAAATATTGAATAAAAAGGAATGGTTCGGTAAATTAGAATGATCGAATACCTTAGTATTCTTCCATGTCGTTTTATTGACTATAGTTCCGCAGTATGTAGCCTTACAAGTTGGTTTAATGTTTATGGTTCTAGACTTATCTGTCTGTAATACAATGTTGTTGTTTATCGATTAATTAATAGAACTACAACAGATTCTGTATAGACTTTTCTCAGAGACAATACTTTTAGAATTTGATCTACAACTGTCAAGAAATCATTGTTTGCTGCTGGTACATTTCACACAATGTTTATTCATGTGACGGATAGTTGCCTTTCTGCTAGAATAAAAGCGAAAACATTCATGAATCACGAGCCGTTCAGTAAACAATCAAAATGCAATGTGTTTTCAGTGACGTTTCAGTTAAACTGCTAAGATTAATGATATATAATCAAGGCAAAAGTATAGTACTAGTCAGCAGAGAGATTAAGCATAGCTTTAGAATACCTTTGATGATAAACTATATTTAAATAAATTCCAGAAATATTTATCATTATCTTCATTCGGCGAAACTTAAGACTGGTTATATATATATCTCAGCTGTCAAATGTTCGTGTTATTTTTTATCTATCATGATAGGCAGCGATAGTAGTCCAACTACTATAAACAGGAACAGATCAACATGCATAAATTAATGTAGGAAGAACTTGTAATAAAGTGAGCCTTTCCAATATAGTTACTAAGCATGGATTCATATCGCTTATTGCTACCGCGAAAATACTGTAAATTGTGTTTGGGAATTTATGGGATCGATCTAGTCGCATCTCTGTACTGTCGAAACAATTTATTCCGGCTTTCGAGAACACACCCAGTCGTCCGGCAATGATGAGGTGGTGTTGGAAAGTAAACCAGAAAAACTGTTGTGGAAAGTGGAAAGAAAATAAAGTGAATCCTAAAAACCGAAACAACCCCAAACAGAATGGAAGCTAAAGAACCAAAGAGACATTCACACCTAAATGGAGAAAGCAAAAATAATTTATGTGCCAATAAAAGTAAAAGAAGAGGAGAGGTTAGTAAGAAATCCATATTCGCTATCTTCAGTTCAATTTTCGCGCCTATCTTCACCTACGGTTATGTATTTTGGGTAATGATCGAAACAGTACGATCGCGAAAATAAGCAGCTGAAATGGTATTTATCCGAAGAATCCCCAGAGCAACGTTACTCGACAGGCTGCTTAGCTCAAAGAACAAAAAGTCCGGATCAACCCACTGCTTCTTCGTATTGTGAGGTCATAGCTCCGGTACTACGGACATGGGATTAGATGTCGTTGGGAAGATTTGCAAGAAGGATTATTTAAGCCGAGATAACTGACAGAATACCTAGGAGTCTACCAAGAACTAAATCGTTGGATAATATTCATACGTCAGTTGGCCGCCTTTGAGAATCCAGATGAAAAGTTTGATCAGATCATAGTTGCTCCTGATAGGTCAATATAGAGGAGGTATAGAACAGGTATCTAAGTACTCTCACGAAAAGTGGGTGGAAAAGATGGATGGATAAAGCTAACAAATGCATATATTACTTAATATATAGTACTTAATAATTTCGATTTATTTACTAATTAAAAGAAAATAGTAAAAGATAAAATAGCAATTGTAACATTGATAAAATATTCTATCAAAATGTTTTTAAATATTTGCTTTATAAGAAGTTTCATGAAACCAACACTATTTAAAATTTTAAGTTATATTACTGCTAAAATACAACACTTATTAATTCCCTTCTCCACGTTAAAAGAAATTCCAACATAAAATTACCCATATTTTCTTTTGTGAATTTTGTTCGGTTCCATTTGATGATTAAAATATTTATGTTGTTTTAATGCCAAAAATAGAGATGTTAATAATTCAGGATTCAAAATGGAGGGTAACGAAATCATCTGGTGATTAATGACATGATAAATGAAAATCATTTCCCTTGATCCCTCAGTTTCTGAATGTTATGAACTAAACATTGTAGTTTCCGAACCAGTCATTGTTCAATAGTTAGGAAATTAGTACCGTATCTATGTAATTTCGTGTTCAATCTCACTGTTCACTACCATGTACATGTTTATTATACAATAATCTGGGGCCGACTAAAGTCTTGTGAATGAAATTTATCAAACATGAACAGGTTGGAAACCCATAGGAGGCACCATTTATGTCCTTGGGTGGGAGATATCCGGTCACATGCATTCAGACTAGTCTCCTCTCCGTCCTTCTCCAGGCTGGCGACAAATAATGTTGTTAAAACTGGTGCTCCTTATCCTTTAAATAAGTCATTACAAAGAGATGAAACTCTGCAGACGTTGACTTGTCGATATTGGTGTATTCCAGTAAGAAGTTGGCTATGTATATCAGGAATACTAAAGTGCTCAAAAGTTTTCATCTGCACTGTTTGTACAAAGTACTGCTCATTCATTTCGGACAACCTACCAGCAGCTGTTGTTCCTTCACATAGCGAGCCCAGCTGCGTAGGTCATGTCACATTGTTCGAATGATCTTCGAACACCCTCCAAATGGTTGCGTAGAAAAGGATCGGTCAGTTTGAGGGCAAATGCTACAATAGCAATTAAGGGGCATTACTGAAAGTTTTGTAATTAAAAAATACATTTCATGTAGACTCATCACGAAAGGGGCCATAGCTGATCGACAAAATGAACTACGGGCCGCCGATGAATTCGCCGGGAGTTCCCACAATATGTGCCCAACATCCCGCAGAATGTTTCCTGTACATACATAATGTCCTAGCTTCTCTTAGACATACTGATGACTGATGTAATAATCCCCAACTACTTCATAGACAAATACACCAACATATCAAAATAAACCCCTCATCAATAATAAGTGGTATATTTACAAACAGAAATGTAACATAAATCTTTGTGTATCTCCATGTCGATTTCTTATGTCTTGAGTTTGGTGCTAACGTCTGAGAATACAACTTCATTGACAGTTTATAAACCGCCGGCATTTCTTTTGGTATATCATTTCTTGAAGTGATAGATACATCTAGATGTTATCCACATCGTAAGTTTCACTTTGAGTTAATAATAGATGTTAACTGTATTTCCATCACGAATGTTTAAAATTAAGTCTGAAATATATGAAATTTACACACAAGTTCACGCAGGTGTATCTATAAACACACACAGCCCAATCACACACGAAGTCAATCCTCTTACGAACATGTACTGGAATTAATATTTTACTTGCCAATTTATTTATGGTTTCTACGAAACATTATAGCTTTTTGTCTGGTTTTGCTCATATTTAATTTATTTTATCATTGAACGAAGATCTAAAAATGATGAGCTTACAATTGCTTTGACTTCTGGTCATCACGAAATCTATTCTTATTCATTTTAAGCGGTGTTCAAAATTATAGGCTCTCATATATTGTCAATGTTCAGAATAATATACCTAAATATATATATATATATATATATATATATATATATATATATATATATATATATATATATATATATACATATATACATACATATTGATGTACACATATGTGCGTTTGTGCATGTGTGTTTGTGTGCATATATATATATATATATATATATATATATATATATATATATATAGAGAGAGAGAGAGAGAGAGAGAGAGAGAGAGAGAGAGAGAGAAGGTTTAGATTTAGATTCAAGATTGAATATGGTACTTATATTTAGGCACCAGAATATAGTATGGTATGGTATTATACAAAAACCATTCCAAAAAACTGGCTATGTCAAGATGGATTTTTATGTATTCTTCCTCCCACTTGGATTTGAAATGTTGCCACAATTATAATATGTCTATTCTACTGTAATTTTCTGCATTTTCCTGCAGCTGAAGATTGCTCTACATATTGCATTTAATGTAATGCTCGCATTACTTAAATAAATAGAGGAGCATGAAACGTGCGTACTGCAATCATCTTTGAAATCCGTGTTGCTTATTTTGAATATATGTATATATATATATATATATATATATATATATCAGTGACGCCTCTGGCACTCGGACAGCTTGGGCTTAGCCTGACTATAAATCTAGTAAGTGAACATGTAATTGCAAACTGATTTAAATTCTGCCAACACTGACTTCAAGTATGTAATTTCAGCCAATAACTCTGGCTCCTTTTCTTGAGCTTGGTTTCAGTTAATTTATTTTCTTTCAGCGTCTGGCGGTCGTCTTACATGTGCCCTGTGTTATAAATATCATTCGTAGCATACTTTCTCACGATATCATTCACACGTGCCTGACTCAGGCTCAGGAGTTACAGCCCGAGTTATTATCTATAATCGTAAAAGTTAGAAATAATTCAAATTCAGTAATTTCTTGAAACAATAAATTTCTATAGAGATTAGGATTTAAATTCCAATCTATGAACAGTTTTCGTTTTACAATATTCTTAAAGGAACGAAAAATTATCAAGAAACTCTGGCTAATGCGAATGAGCCTGGTAGGTGTAAAAGACTAACTGGCATCTCTTGTCAAGAGTACAGGCGACAGTCAGATCGCCGTTGTTTGCTGTGCACCCCACTGCCGTTATTTGATTGGTGTTATTCTGTGCGCCTCTGTGTAAAGATCAATTCTATTTTGCAAGGTTGCTTTATTTTTACCCTTAAATTTGGAGAAAGACATAGTGCTAGAAATAAAAAAAGATGACGCATTTAGGGCTAGAAATATTGCGGAAAAAGATGAAATTCTTTGAGCAGGAATGTGTTTTATGCGAAATCTGTGATGAGCCCGAGTGACGATTATATATATATATATATATATATATATATATATATATATAACCCATACTATATAAAATAGACCTCTGTGTGTGTGTATTGTTTTTGCTTTTCACGCGAATACAGCTACACGAATTGCTTCCATGCTTGGGATGCATGAATAATTTAATCTCGGATACCCAATAGGGTCACCAGCTTATTTTTTTTTTAAATAAATAATATTGCTTTATATTTATGATTCACTTCAGTAAAAGGGTTTATAAATGTCAACTTCCAGTATTGACGTAAAAACGATGAAGTTTCTCACTTTCTGTTTTAATGTTTTCATTTCAAGTTTTAATTCGCTATTTGTAAACAACTATGATAAATTACCGAACGACATATTTACTGAGTTTACAAATTTAAATATTCGTTACAAGATAATTTTTAACGTGCTTTTTTTTATACGATTTTGTTTTCATTTCATGTTTATCCCATTCATTGTTTGCAATGTTTTCTCTCCCTCTCTCTCTCTCTCTCTCTCTCTCTCTCTCTCTCTCTCTCTCTCACTCTCTCTCTCACTCTCTCTCTCTCTCTCACACTCCAGGTTTGATTTCGTTATTACGCAAATATCATATTAAAATTTGGCTATTCAACATGGGGCGTCCAAATAATAAGGGCAATCCTTCGCTTATACTCGCACACTTCGTTAATTTTCTCAATTCTTTTTATCTATTTACTTTTTGTGCGCGGTGTTTGGCTCTATGTATTTGCATTTAATCACACACGCACACGTGTGCTTTTGTATATACGTTTGTATACATTTATGTATGTATGTGAGAGAGAGTGAGTGAAGGAGTGTGTTGTCATGTATGCGTACATACATAAACACATATACACACATCCTTTTTGTATGTATGTGTGCGTGTCTGAGAAAGAGAGAGAGTGACGTCTAAGTGGCACTTTCTGTCTCTCTCTCTCTCTCTCTCTCTCTCTCTCTCACACACACACACACGTCCATTTCATCTGATATTTGATATCGTATTTATATGTATCTGTGTTTGTGTGCGTGCGTGCGGCGTTCCATAATCGCCAGAAAAAAGCAGAAGAATTTTCTTTCTTGATGCTCCTTGTGGCACAGACAAAAATTTGTAACAACATACCTTCTTTCCAAGGTAAGGCAACAAAGAAAATAAATGATGTAGAGCTATCATAGCGCTCTTACATACTGCGTGCCAGAAATTCTGGACTGCTGGATGGGTACGTTAATAAATGAAATCAGTCCCAGTGTTTGAACGTTACTTTATTTTATCGACCCAGAGAGATAAAAAGTTGAGTCGACGACAGTTGATACTTGAACTCGAAACTTAAATCGTCGGAAAAAGTGTTCTAACGATTCTGCCAGTACATGACCATTATGCGTTACAATCATATCTACTATAGGCACAAAACTTGAAATTTTGAGGGAGATGGGATTACATCTACCCCGAAAGGATAAAAGACAAATTTGACCTCAGCGGAATTTGAGTTCAGAAGACAAAGACAGATGAAATGCCGCTATACATTTTGTCCAACAAGCTAACAGTTCTGCCAGCTATTTGATAATACGAAAAACTAATGATAATAATAAAAATAATAATAATAAAATAACAATGGTAGATCAATAGAATCATGGAATAAGACATGCGAAGAATACATCTGAAACATTTCGTTCTCATCTGTATCCACTATATTGTAGTAAAGTTTGTTATAAATTTCATTCCGATGTCATCTATTGATCAGTTTTCAATTTTCGAATCAGCGTCAATCCAAAGAGCTAAGCTTGCTAACAAAAGTTACTGAATTCTTTCACCTAAATCGTAAGACTATTTTCATTTAATACAATTGCAAGTTATAGTTTTGTTCGTCTGTAAATACCTGGAACTGGATCTACTTCTAGAATTCTTTTAAGATGGAACGCCATTCATAAATTTGTATAGTCAGTGCAAACTATTTAACAATGTCTGGTAGAACTGAGAAGCTTATTAACTCGTATTGTTCAGATGAATACTGCTATGTTTATTTCTGATACGAAAATGGGTCTCGAGTTTAAAATGACGTGTTATGAAAAAGATGTTGGAGATACATTTCTGAAGGTTTGTATTCTATATTATTTCAGAACTCAAAATCAAACACATGGTTTTCTTTCTAGAAGAAACGAAGTCATGAGTCAATTTCTAAACAGGTTCAAAGGTTGACCGAGAATAAACCCCTTGTTACAACATAGTAAGCACCAAACATTTGCCTCTAGGGGTGAGATCGCCGTTTTTTAATGTAGGGTAGCGACAATGAAGTGGTATTAGAAAAGTTTTCAGGAAGTACATTGAAGTAAAAGTAAAGAAGCAGCTTGTTTGATTTCCTATCAGAAAATAAATCTATAACATCGCTTGTATAACTCTTATACACAGAACTCATACTATTCGTAAAGACGAAGCTGTTTTCGTATGACGAGCACAACAGCTATTAGCATATGCACTTTGAAATATGCATTAACGTAATAAGCATTAGTATGCGCGTTACCGTTTTGAATGTTGCATACGGCGATTTAGAAACCGATAACATATTGGAAAGTATTGAAGTATAACAGGAAAAAATTTTTTTTAGATGCAATAACAATCAATAGATTCTTGAGAAAACTCCTTTAAGGTTGAAGATTTATGGAGTTTTCAGTTAGGTAGGGGAACAGGAAAACGAAAAAAAAAAATGTTAAAAAAAACTGGTTGCTAACGAAAAAAGACATCTGCGTCTCTGCATGTTATTACTGTACACCCTTATCTGCCTATATTTTGTGTGACGTAAAGTGGGTCGATTCACATGAGATATGTAAAGAGAAAAGCACATAAGAAAATGGAAAATTAGCGGTTACAACGATAAATGATGGTGGTGGCGACGATGAAATTTACATGATGTTTGTGGCGGATATTGTTTGTTGCTGGTTTTATTGGAGACGGCAATGATAGTTACCTATACTAAGGTACATGGGTTAAAGCAGAAGTTGATTTTTAATATTTCAATTTACAAAAATAAGTTGGTTGCCATCAGCTTCTTACTACTTACAAAGACCACAGCCACTCCCTTTATTAACTAACATCCTACAAATATCGTTACTGCTACAACAAATCATTAGATTTCTCAGTGTGTAAAGATGTATATATATATATATATATATATATATATATATATCGGTGCTATTATGCTAAACTATCGTACGTCCAAATTTACCCAGATGCGTTAGTTTCAATATTTATCTTTGCTTGCAATAGTCGGTTCTTTTGGTCAAACTATCGTATCTCCAGCTGCTTCAGATGCTAAGATATCAAAAATTGATTTTGCTATGGAATGGTGAAACTTTTTTCGTTTTCTGAAAAAGCAACGTTTTGGATTTCAACGATATATATATATATATATATATATATATATATATATATATATATATATATATATATGTATGTATGTATGTATGTATGTATGTATGTGTGCGTGTGTGTGTGTGCGTGTGTGTGTGTGCGTGTGTATGTGTGTGTGTGTGTGTGTGCGTGTGCGTGTGTGTGTGTGGATGATCCTGATCACCGTTTGACAACTGGTGTTGGTGTGCTTACGACTCTTAATATAGCGGTTCAGCAAAAGTAACCGTTAGAATAAGTACTAAACTTGTGAAAAAAATTGCTGAAATCACACTTTGAAGAATATTAGAATTTTGTACGGCTTTGAAATTAATAAATGTCCCCTGAAAAAGTCTCAAAACATCTGGAATACACTTCGTACCTTATCCACCGTGTATTTTGTAAAGATAGTGTGTCTATTTCGAAGCTGGACTTTATTACCCTCTCTAGCCGTTCAAGCGATCGCACAGAGTTTCGGTTTTTGGTTGTTAATATTTGTATTTTAAAATTGGGTGTTGATTAGTGTGTTGTTCGCTACTCTTGAAGTGGATTTTTCTGTTATATAATAATTTGGCTTTAATATTATATAGTAATACAAGCATAGACGTGTCGTCAAACGTGCCGACAATTTCATTAATGATTGACTATTTCATAAAAAATGAGACACATCATGCACGGTATTTGAACAATCATATTTGGTTGCAACATTTTTATTGAAAATATTAACCACCACGTAACCTACCTACCTTCCTACCTACCTACCTACATACATACATACATACATTCATACATATATTTCTTATATGAAATTAAATATTAAAATTAAATATGAAATTATTTTCTAACGTCCATTTGAAACTAAATTTTCCTAAAACGACTTTAACGAGTTTTGATATTGCGTCGGATGTCGTCAGCTAGATTCATTTAATCAGGTGATAGCTCTTTCAAATAGTGTTCTAGTTTTCCTTGCTTGATTTTTTACGAAACAATTTCCAAATTTAGTGAAATAAATAAATGAAGTCGGGAAAAAGCAGCAGAAAAAGAGAGAGAAAAATTACTATAAACTTTATAATAATTCTATTTTCTCGCACTCACATTGTTATTTGACACTATCGCATATTATACAGCCTAGATGACTGTGAATGTGCAAGTGTGTGTGTGTGTGTGTGTGTGTGTGTGTGTGTGTGTGTGTGTGTGTGTGTGTGTGTGCATGTGCGGGCGAAAATTTCCATTACCATTTTGTCTCAATTCTCAATCTGCTTTTTTTTTTGTGAGGGGAGGCCGAAATATATATATCTCACCAAGTGAACGCCAAAAAATTTCTAGATATATCTTTTATCAAAATACATGTTACATTAGCCTTTCAGAAACCTTTCTTTTGCAATAATGCACTTTAATTTTTATACTTTGTCTTTCACTCACGCCCACTCCATTTTTCGTTTCATACACACACACACACACACACACACACACACACATGTATATATATATATATATATATATATATATATATATATATATATATATATATATATAAACACACACACACACATACACACATATTTATATATATATGTATATGTGTGTATATATATATATATATATATATATATATATATATATATATACGCACACATACATGGTGCACGGTCAAGAAGTTCCCTTCGCAACTACGTGGTTTCGATTTTAGTCCAGCACCAAGGCATCTGGCCTTACGGGTGAATTTGTGAATTTGCTTTACACAAACGAAAGAAGGCTCGTATATAGGTCAAGGCATGGTTATGTGGTATGAAATTTGCTTCCCAAGAACATGGTTGTAGGTTCAGTCCCACAGCTTGGCAGCTTAAGCAAGAGTGTCTACTATAGCCTTGGGGCGACCAAAGCCTAGTGAATGGAGCTGGTGGACATATATTTATATACTTAAATCCATTTTCTGTTTATTTCTTTTGCTTGTATGTCCGCATTCCATTGTATTTGTTTTCGTCTTAGTCCCTTTTTTCCGTTCGCTATTCATCTCGTCTTGAATGTTATTTTGTCTGTATGATGTATAATTATTTTCTTTTTTGTCTGTGAAATCATTTTATTTTAAACTTCTCTGCATCATGGTCTGAAATGTAAGATTTTTTTCTACCCTGATAACGGAGGCTCGATTTATCCAATGTTGATTGGTTCCATTACGGCCTGCATATTGTGATGAACTACAGCTGCCAACATTATGATGGATCTCCGAGCCCCCAGAAACAGCTGTTGGACTTTTAACGCCTTATTTCCTCCCATTTAATGTTCACTATCGTTTGTATTCTGTGTAAGTTTTATCTATTAATATAAAGGTCTATATATTTATACATAAATATTCAACGTCAGAAAGTCTTCACTCTTTGCTTTCTCTCGTCCTGCATGTGATATACATATTTTGTGTATCAAACTCAATCTGTTATATTTAATTTGTTTATCCGCATAATTGCCTCCATATCTGCTCAACTTGATCCCTCTTATAACCATTCTTTATCCCGCAGAAATGGTCTCCCGTAAAGACGCCGGTGTCTTTACAGGGGACTATTTTTGCGGGGTAAAGAATGAACAGTGTGCTTCCGTGGAATTCTGTTTTCTCCTGGGGAAAATGGTGGCCGAAACTTACAAGGATGCTGCCATGAGCAAAACACAAGTTTACGAATGTTTTTCACGCTTTAGTAATGGACACTTGTCGCTTGAAGACCAATTTCGTTCAGAGCGACAACTTGAAAATTTCTGAACTGATCTTGGAGAAACGCACTGAACAATTGACAAAATTGTTGATATGATTGGTGTGCTCTGGAGCGTCTGGCGCGCACAAACACTCACGTGCACAGCTATTTGTTATAACAATTAAACGTAATTTACGATGAAAATTTGTAGTCTCATTTTCAGTGAAATAGCAGCTACTACAGGCAAAACCTTTATGTATTTCACCTGCATTTAGGTTCTCTTACTGTTACTCACTCGCATTCTTTTCGTCGTTTTAATTTTTCTCAACCAGCGTGACCATGCTGTTAAAAAAGCATTGTGTCTTATTACATGAGATAATTTAATGACCTAATAAGTACACACTACTCTCATATATTTCATATCACTCATTGGAATTCACTCACTCAGTTCTTCCCACCCTCAGCTGACTTCAATGTTATTCTAAAACGTAGTAGATCGAGGCATAAGAAGAAAAACGACTGTGAAAAATCTAAAAAGGAATGTTTTAAATATAAACCAGCTCTGTGATCATGATTACACATTTATGGTGTAACTGTATGTGCTTATTTTACGTTTCGTAAATTACATAATCAAAATTTCAAAAAAATATGCTTTGATTTTTATATTTTCTTTAAATAATTGATTTCAAATCTAATTAAATAGTACTGAAATTTCGAGTAAACAATTATATCTATTAAGATGAAATATCAGAATCGGAAGCGGGTCAGTCAAAGAATCTTGCGGAATTTTGCTGCGTCACTTCTCGTTTCCGGGGTCGATCATAAATTCTGAGCTATATTTAATCGACTATACAATTATCTAAAATTATATAGTCTTGCACTGAAGTTAGGAATGTCTATTTATTAGAACCCGCTCCAATAAACCAAAAATTAAATAATCTTCTTTCTGATTCTTCAGTCAAACATTGGCTCTCTAAGTGCTCGAATACTCTCTTATGATTACTTGTATAAGAGTTTTATAAACTCAGCAATAGATTATTGGTATGTGCTTCGTATTTTCTCCTTATTCTGTTGGTTTCTATGCAGCAAGTTGTCTATATTTTCTATTATCCACTTATGTGTTTCTGCGGAAATGTTCATACGATAGAAATCCCAAGATGATGTAGCATGTTAATCGAAAACATTTTTATAATACCTTCCCCCCGGAATTATCCATTTTTTTATGATTCACACATTAGCTAACCTAACACATAATGATTATATTTTCTAGAACTGATCGTTGTTTTTCTTTTAAATAACCATTTCAAAGTCAATATATTTTTCCTGTCTGATCTGAAGACTATTTCTAAATACCTTTTATATGTGGTATTGATTTCGACGTATATAGTATTGATTCATCTCTCTGTAATAAATATCGTCCTAGCGTTTTTTAATGTTTCTTTTTTCGGAATTTTGACTCCGAAGAATTCTGTTTAATTTCATACACTTAATGTTACCAATTAATCGTTTTGGCACTTAATGTAAGTACACAGTATAGAGTATTACTGATCACAACTGAACTGGATATCATAGCATTTATTGCTGATATGATATTTTTGTTTTAATTACTTTGTGGGAGAAAGAAGGGCGATGCTCTTTATGTTTGAGTGGTCTGAAACACTATTGAAGTCGATGCAAATGATGTCCATCTTGTGACTGAAGGAAGAGACGTGTACATAGAGAAATATAGAAGGATGAAATCCCAGAATGTGAGGATTGAACAAAGTGTTTTATGCAGAGATTGTAGATTGAGACGCATTAGTGATATTGGTAGAATAGGAGGATGTGTGCACTGGATATATCCTTCGGAAGTAGTATTTAGATTACTAGTTTCGAAAAGGTGTTTTAGTAACAACACCAAGCGAAAGCTGGAGATTCAATGTGCCCCAGTTATTTGAGCAGAAATAATATTTTAATTATATTCAGCTTTGTAAGGTGGCGAACAGGCAGATTCATCAGCAGGACGGGCATAATGCTTAACGGCATTTCGTCCGTCTTACTGTTCTGAATTCAAATTACGCCGAGGTCGACTTTACTTTTTATACTTTCAGGGTCAATAAAATAAGGACCGGTTGAACACGGGTCGATGTAATCGACTTACGCCCCTTCCAGAAATTGCTGGCCTTGTGCCAAATTTGAAACCAATTATACTCCCCTTTGTAAACGGCTATCATGTTTGTTTGTTGAAGAATTGCTAGTCTGGCGTGGTATTTAAGATGATGATAATATGACAAAATGCGAAGAGCAAGGATGCGTGAAAGGTGTATCAAATGTAGGTGTCTGAGTGCCAGTGTGTCTGCGTGTGCGTATGTGTGTGTGTATGTACGCGTGATTTTAAATAGCAGCTGTATGCCATTAATGTATGAAAAAAATAGTAGTATTAATATCAAAGTATGAAAAGGTTAGAATCTATGCGAAAAGAAAAAAAAAACAACCTCTCATCTTTTTTTTCATTTGCATAATGCAAAGCAAATTCAAAAGATATGAAACACAGCTGTTTAGAGCCCGCAAACAGGCAACATAATTACAAGGATTTCTCTGTTAGCAACGTTAATGGTCAAGAGTAAAAATTTTACTTTCATACAAGAATAAAAAATTCTACCTAACCGTAACGTAAGAGAGCAGCTCTTTCATAGATTTAAATGTACCACCAATTGTACTGCTTAGTAAATAGAAGAAACTGAAGCTGATAAAGGAGTGGAAATTGATAGAGGTTGTTCAAGATTATTTTCCTCACATTAAGAGATGTCTCATTTTCGACACCTTACATCCTCTTCGCTTCCAATAGTGGTTGAAAGGACGGAAATTGGTATTGTCGTATATATTCATAGTTAATGTTGGAGACTAAATACCGAAAAGAGTTTGAAAAAATGAATCTAGTCGTGGAGAATACTTTTCAGTGGTAATAGAGGGAACACTGTTAAGGTGAGTCGTTGTCAACAGACTGAAGAAAATTCCACAGTTAGTATATGTGTTTATTGTAGGGAAACACGTGGTGAGAGTACAGCCTTCTATGTTGAGAGATTAAAAACTACGCAGTTCAGTAAAGTCTTGAGTTAAATATTTCAAAAGATTAGACGTAAATTGCAGATGAAATAGAGCTTACAAAACACGTGATGCCTAAATTTTCTGTAGGTGTTTTAGACGCAAAATTATGTCACATAAAACTGTTCCACTGGGAAAGTAGATGACCATATATCCTAATGGTCAGTCATTGTGAACAGACTGAAGAAAATACCACAGTTATTTAATATGTTTATAGTAGTGAAACAGGTGGTGAGAATAGAACCTTCTATGTTGAGAGATTAAAAGTACGCAATCTCATTAATGTCTTTAGTCAAATATTACAAAAGATTAGACGTAAATTGCCGATGAAATAGAACTTATAAAACGCGTGATACCTAAATTTTCTGCGGGAGTTTTTGAGGCAACATTATGTCACATAAAACTGTTCTGCTGGGAAAGCAGATGACCATATATCCTAATGTTTTTATGAAAATAATGTTCTTTATTGCTGTAACGGAACAAAAGTGATCAATTTGAGAGACTGGAGATTGGGACGAGGACGTTGAAGGCATAACATAAGGAGAAAATTATTGCTTAATTAGCTATTTCATATGGGGGAAAATTTAAGTACATTTATTCACTAATTGCAACTGATAGTTCTCCTATAGCATAGCTAACTTTAGGAAACTGAGAATATGTGGACTTGCAGGGAATCTGCAGTTAGCTAATGTAAGGAAAATTGTGTTTAATTAAGAAATTATCCAGAAATATAAATTCAAAAGAGACTGATGTGGCTTGATTCGGAGGTTGAAACGAGACAAAAAAAATTGACATAATCAACAGATTTTTGTAAGTTGGGAAAAGAAAACAAGAAGGGCTACTTTGATCGTGTAAAGCAATACTTATATGTGAAATATACAGAGGACTGGCATAAAGAATTTACTTTTATAATTAGATAACTCACTAAACTACTACTACTACTACTACTACTACTACTACTACTACTACTACCATTACTACTACCACCACCACCACCACCACCACCACCACTACTACTACTACTACTACCCCTTCCCCACCACCACCACTACTACTACTACTACTACTACTACTACTACTACTACTACTACTACTACTACTACTACTACTACTACTACTACTACTACTACTGCTGCTGCTGCTGCTGCTGCTGTTACTCTGCTACCTCTATGAATAATGATAATAGAATATAGAAACTTAATACCAATTCAAATCTGCTTGAGACATACTCGAACCCGTAAGAAAGCCATTCATTGTTTATTGTTATGGAGAAAATTTTTCGCTGTAGATAAATAAGTATAAATACGCCGCATCAGCTCACAGCCTCACCTAATCAGGCGGTAGGATGCATTCATTTCGGAGTTGCAGAAATAATTCTTTCTACTATAGGCACAAGGCCTGCAATATGGATGTTAGGTTTCTAGTCGATTACTTCGTACCTAGTGTTGTACCTAGTGTTCAACAGTTACTTTCGACCTCGAAACGATAAAAGGTAAAGTCGACGTCGGCAGAATTTGAACTCAGAGCATAAAGACACGAAATGCCGCTAAGCATTATGCTCGCTATGCGAAACATTCTGCACGCTCACCTAGTAGTATTAATAATTATTCAAGTCCAGCAATTTTGAGCGAGCGGGATAGTCGATTACATCGATTCCAGTGCTCAGCTAGTACTTATTTTATCAACTCCGAGGAGATGAAAAGCAAAGTCGACCTCGGTGGGATTTGGACTCAGAACGTAAAAATGGACGAAATGATGCAAATAATTTTGCCCGGCGCGGTAACGATTCTCACAGCTCACTCCTTTTGAATAATAATAATAATAATAATAATAATAATAATAATAATAATAATAATAATAATAATAATAAGCAGACGAAGAAGAAAAGGAAGAACAATCGCAGCGAAAATACTAACCGTGACAATAACTCTTTCTGCTATAGACACAAAGCGGGAAGTTTTGTGTGTATGGTGGTGGTGGTGGTGGTGGGGGGGTCTAGTCGATTACATCGAGCTCAATACTTGACTGGTACTTATTTTATCGACTCTGAAATGATGAGAAGGAACGTTAATCTCGGCAGCATTTGAACTCAGAATATGAAGCCGGAATGCTAAGTATTCTCCAGCCCACTGAGTAGTATTAATAAGAAAAGGAAGAGAGGGAAAGAGTGAATGAAAGTGAGCGATGTCTTAGATCATCCTCAGTTCTTGAGTAGTAATTTATTTTAACGAGCCAGGAAGGTTCAAAGACAATGCTCTCAGCGGAATTTGAACTCACAACAACATGTTTAAATAATCATAATGATAATTTGACTATTTTGCTTTACGCACTTATTTCAATTTCCATTGGGTAGAGATTTTGACTGTATGCTTTAAGTTCACCGGGCATTATTATTTGAGCTATATAAGGCGGGGAACCGGAACAATCGTTAGCACGCCGGGAAAAATGCTTAGAGGTATTTCGCCCATCTTCAGGTTCTGAGTTCAAATTCCTCCAAGGTCTGCTTTACCTTTCACCCGTTCGGGGTCGATAACTTAAGTACCAGTCGAACACTGTCGTTGATGTAATCGACTTATCCTCTCCACTAAAATTGCTGGCCTTGTGTTAGAATTTGAAACCAATATTTGGGCTATGTGTACCTTGCAAGTACATTGATGTGATTATTACTGAAATGCTGTAACCATCTGAGTTAGCTACATCAACTTCCCCAGAAAGTATTTGTGAATAAATCATGCGATTTACGTTTGCGATAACTTCAGATGTATCAGGTCTTGCTAAATACCTTGTAAGTCTGAATCAAACATGTTAATCTGTGATTTATACAAAATGTGCATGATCAATATCAGTTATCATAGAGTTTTAGAAATTCTGCTAGGTTCATTTGTTTAACATATACATAAATATATATATACACAGACGTCTCTCTCTCTTCCTCTCTCTTTCTCTATGATAAACATACATACACACACAAATATATATGTTTATGTATCTATGTTTATATATATATATATATGTGTGTGTGTGTATATATGTATATATATATATATATATATATGTGTGTGTGTGTGTATATATATATATATATATATACGTATATATATATAGCTATGCAATTATATGTGCGTGTGTATTGACTGTGTGTGTATATATATATATATATATATATATATATATATATATATATATATATATATATATATATATAGTGTATGTGTGTTTATAGACATACATACATATGTAGATATATATCTATGCATATAGTGCACAAATATTGAATGAGGAAAAGTTGATGCAAAAACACTCAATCTTTCAATATTTATTTTAGTCTAGTGTTTTGTTATGTATTTTATTATTTTTATCCGACACATCGTAAAAAGTTCCGATTTCATGTCATGTTCATACATCTGTCATAGATAGAAACTTTTGTTTTTAAATGAGTATCGGAGAATTTTTGACCGAAACTGTAAATAAACAAAATCGACAGTGATAGGGAAAATTGCAAAGCTATATATTTCCGCAGTTGTCAGTTATATATTATAATAGGATTATATGATATGATATTACTTTGATTTGCTTTTCGTTATTTTATCCTACAGTTTTATGGATTACATAAGCCGAATATCATTAGAAATTTAGAGATATTAAAATGTTCCATGAGTGTGATATTTTTGAATATGATTTACCTACTGTTCAAAATGGATGCATAAAATAAAACTTAAATGTAAAGTGAAATAGATATCTTGATATCATCGTTATGTATCCTGTGTTTTCTCATGAGCAGTTATATTTGAAAGGAATAATCGAGTGGGAAACAAAACCATGTGTGGAATAAATTAATTATAATTGACATTTTTGCTTCAGAAAATATACGTTATTGTATAAACAATGAAGATGACAAGGGTAAGAAAGGGAGAAGGAAGAAAGGTAATCGATGGGGGATAGAGCGACTAATATATGGAAGAGAATATTCAGTAATCATAAATGTGTAAATTATGTAATGCAAGAGATTCGGGGAGATTGTATATCACTACAGCTATTAGGAATACTTACAGCTATTGTAATTATCATTTTTCCACGCGCTCATGGAGTCTTATATAATATTTTATGTAGATACTGGTGAGTAGGATAATGTTTACCATGACGATTTTTTGATAAAGTTTCAATCGTATATTTCTTCGAAAGTTATGTATTGGAATTAACTGAATAAATGGTAACATTTCTTCTCTACAACTGATTTACTGGCCTGTCAGACAAACCTGTATGTCGCTATAAGTGATGTAACTAATCGTTATTTATGAGTCTTGCACTTTTTACATACACATGAATATACGTTCTATTAAGTCATATGTTTCATAGAATGGGAACTAACAATATTTACTATAGCTCAAACGACTAAAAGTAACTAATATTGAAATTGAAAACACTATAACAGACCCTATCTAATAACCAAATAACAGAAGAATCAGCACAGTCTCAAGTAACCAAAATTGATTCAACAAAGCAGTAACGAGAAGCAGAAACATTAGCGGCGAGCTGGCAGAAACGTTAGCACGCCGGACGAAATGCTTAGCGGTATTTTGTCTGTCTTTACGTTCTGAGTTCAAATTCCGCCGAGGTCGACTTTACCTTTCATCCTTTCGGGGTCAATAAATTAAGTACCAGTTACGCACTGGGGTCGATTTAATCGACTTAATCTCTTTTTCTGTCCTTGTTTGTCCCCTCTATGTTTAGCCCCTTGTGTGCAATAAAGAAATTAGAAACATCAGCCTGAGAACAGAAACATATGTGGCACAGTCGCGGAGGTTCCGCCTTCAGGTGCCTAACGGATATGATTGTCATTTAGATAAACTAAATCAGGTTTACTACTGCTAATAGTGTCAAACAGCCTTAGAAAATATAAATTATCTCTGTGGAGTTTGCCTTTTCCGTGGACACAATCAGCTTAACCACCGACCACATGTTGTAATACCACTAGTGTGGTTGATGGGCTATTATTTGCTGATTTCATGACGTTGCAGTTATAAGAAATATAACCACGTTGTTTTCCTAGTAAGAATAGTGTTTTCAAGTGATTGTGTCGTTACTCCTCCGCCACGAAAAGGAACTAGTTTGCGCGGTTGCTCCGTCGTTAAGAAGCCTGCCTGGGCATAAACATCGACGGTTACTGCTGGCTATAACAAGTCACATGACATAGGGACGCACCCACCCACACATCTACTTGACCATATCTTTCATTTTATCTTATACTAGTTTGTCATTAGACTGCGGCCATGCTGGGGTTGTGACTTGCAGAATTTCATTCGAATGAATCGAACCCAGTCTTTTAAGTATGGTACCTATCTAGTCGACCTTTTGCCGAATCGATAAGTGACGTGGGACGTAAAAACACCAACATCGGTTGTCAACCGGTTGTGGGGGACAAACGCAGAGAGAAAGACACAAGCATAGATACTAGATACATAGATACACACATATACATATATCTATACGACAGGCGTCTTTCCGCTTCCACCTACCAAATCCATTAGCAAGGATTTGGACGGTCTGAAGCTATAGTAGAATACACTTACCCAAGTTGCTACGCAATCTAACTGAATCCGAGGCAAACTTCACACCACACAGCCACTCCAGCGCTTATATATATATATATATATATATATATATATATATATGACTATGTATACACACAGACACTCACACGGACACACATATTTGCATCAGTCACAATGCTGAAAATGTTCAAAATAGAATACAACAGTAAGTAACTTCAAAGACATCTTACATTACTGAAATCACTATCCATTTCAATCACGTCACACGATCGTGGCGACGTCTTACTATTCTCGTCATCATCCATTTCACCCACTTCTCATCTTTTAAGATATTATAAGCAATGGAGAAATTATTGCCTCCTCTCCTTATATATCACGTGCACCTTTTACCACATTACCGGTATTAGTTGAATTACCATATTCAAACGTTACTGAGTGTGAACCAACAAGCAGAAAACAGCTTTATTTTGCTTCAAATAAATGCTATTTCTCGCCTTTTATCTTTGTCGCTGTCATCTTCCAATCCGCTTTTCTTCCATGTTGTCTTTCCTATTTTGATGGTACTAGACTTAACTGGCCATGATACATACATATATACATACGTATATACATAATGATACAATATTTACACAGACACAGACACAGACACACAGTCACACACACACGCACACACACACACATATTTGTGTGTGTATATATATATATATATTTGTATATATATAATTTATTTTCGATTTCAAATAGTTTAAAATGACATACAAACACTCAGATAACATGACAGATTGATTGAACTCAATTTCTATTATTTGTTAACAACGATTTAATAACGATTTCTTGTACGATATGAGAAGTGCCAATGATATTGGGCAGTTGTCAAATCCAAGGAGACAATTATATGGAAATTCGAAATCCTTTTCTTTCTAGAAGGCTTATTTTGTTACAATGGAAACTAGGCAGTAAATTACATGCGCACCCAAAACACCTAGGTGCTTAGTCATAAACGATATACCATAAACCAATGCACACAGTCACAGCCACACACACATACACACACACACACATACATACACATACACACTAATCTGAGGGTTATGTCGTCTGCACTCATTCACTTTTTGTTCTAAAACGATATTTCTCATAATTTACTCTCAACCGGTCGTTCCGTCCTGTTTCTACACATGACAAATATAGAATAACGTATAATAAAACAGAAATTCCCTTTAAAAAAATGTCTAAATATAACAAGAGTTTCTTCTTAACATTTACCTTTGTGACCAGCCATTAGAAGAAACGAAAGTAAACTTGCTTTTGATGTAATACGCATAACTTATCTCTTCTTTAAGTATAGACTTACAGATCAGAAATACATACACACCTACCCAATCATTGATATATATATATATATATATATATATATATATATATATATATATATATAGAGAGAGAGAGAGAGAGAGAGAGAGAGAGAGAGAGAGAGAGACAGGGAGTGAGAGAAATAGATAGAGAAAGAGAGAGATAAATAGAAAATAGGCATAGATAGATAGATTTACGTTTTTAAAGCGAGAACTGCAGAACAAGTAACAAATCCGGAAGGTAGAACAGGATATGCACATACGTACAAATGCGTTCTCTTACAGGCAAAGGGTTCTGGGTGGTGTGGAGAGAATCTGGGATATAGGTATATCCATATTCTATAAATTTACTAACCTTGTGGATTATGTTCCCTTATGCACGTGCACAAGTGCATATGAAAATAACTATGTATGTATATATACACACTTGTATATATACAAAACTGATATAGATATATCAGGCGCAGGAGTGGCTGTGTGGTAGCTTGCTTTTCAACCACACGGTTCCGGGTTCAGTCCTACTGCGTGGCACCTTGGGCAAGTTTTTTTTTTACATTTAGTGACATTTTCGAATATAATATCCAATTTAATTAATCTTTTCCTTGCCCTATAAGTTGCTTGTGCGGAGGAGCCAGATATAGCGAATAAGGCATCGTCTCTATATAGACATCCGTTGATATTAGGGAATCCTTCTTTAAGTTTTGAGTGTAAGAATAGGTCAACAATATCTGTGATCTTGGCAGAGTCCGAGGTTCCCATTATAACATCAAAATCGTCATGAAGGGTCCAAGTCCTATTTCTGAAGGATATCAATATTTTACTTGCGGTAAAAATAATTCCGTAATTCAGATATATATAAATTGTATATATACACATACATGTACACGCGCGCGCACATACATACACATACATACACACACACACATACACATATATATATACACACACTGTTGTGTTGATTGTTTCTTTTTCCTTCATGTATATACATTCTAACCAGTAACAATTATGACAAAAATGGAGATTACAAGCGGTGATATCAAGACATTCTCGGTATACTTCTCTAGTGCACACCAAGAGATGGCATCGCACTGTTGCGTACGCAGTGAGAGTTAGCAGTGATTTCATGAGGTGGTGTGCCGTGTGACACCGCTGTGTTTACTTCACAAGTTGTGAAATTTGATTTTTTAGTAATGACGTGTACTGGGATATTATGATAGAATAATAGCGAATGTATTCGTATGAAACCATTGTTCTAGTATTAACAGCAATATGTTATTAAAATTATATCTAGGCATCTATCTATCAATCAATCTATCTGCCTGTCTGTCTGTCTGTCTGTCTATGTACCTACCTACCTACATAACTACCTACCTAGTTACCTACCTATCTCTCCTTCCATAATTATATGAGTACATATGTATATTTATATATGTATATGTATACGTATCAATATATATATATATATATATATATATATATATATATATATATATATATATATATATATATTATAAGACAATGAAGGCTATCGTCATTGATAACTAACTTTTAGGGGATGCACTGTACTTTGTTTTTGCTCTCATATTAAAACCGATGTGAAAATATTCCTTTCATTTTCAGTAGATGATGGTTCTACTGATAGCTACTACACAGAAATATTACCTTTCTGAGATATGACAATTCAATTTATAAACATATTGTGTGAAGTCTCTGAAAATATATCCTAATTATCTAAAATATATATGCTATAAATATCTATGACTGTTCGTATTCGTTGCTATAAAATATATCAAGTGCTTTGCTGAATTAATCAAATTCCATTTGCCTTTTTAAAATTGTTTTCGCTGTAAACTAATATTGTTAATTTGGTATTATAATTTTATTGAACATTAGATATAAGAAAAGAAATATTCGAACATTGGTTAAATTGTGTTATATGATATGGAACAAATAGCATGATATAAATAGAAAACAAAATGTAAATATTTAATTTTATATTCGTATTTTATATATGTATACTAATGAAAATTTGTCGTTACATATTCATATTTAGTATATATATATATATGCCAGGTATAATAACAAAATTTAATTAGAATTTCATAAGATGTAATATTCGAGCCAGCATATCGAGGTTAGAATAAAAGGAAAGTCTAACATCTCAGTGAAAGCGACGTAGTTGATTTTTAAACGTTTTGTTACTAAATACTTAAATTCAATAACTTGTTATCTTATAAAGGAAAAAAAAACCACCCAAAACGCTTGAAATCTAAAATCTTTAACTGCTGTGCTGTTGGCTTAAAGGGTTAACGATAGAACATCACCTATACGTTTACTTTGATGAAAGATAAAATTAATATTCTTAATTATATTAAAAACCTTGCTTCAGAAATAGTTAATTCTATTATGGCCATGGTAGAGTATGACTTAAAACTTTACAAACTCATAAGTACTGATATTCTAAAGCGAAGCATTGGCAGTAGTTTTCTAACGTTGTTAACGTGACCTTGGGATTCTAGTTTACGACCAAAGGGAATATTGAACAAGGAATTAAAACAATTGTAGCAGCAAAAACTATTGCAGTAATTAGGTATAGCATGATCATTATGTGTGGACAATTAGATTAACAGAATGATATATTTTCTTGTGTTAAAGTTCTTCTGATCTCTTATCACGAATATTCTGAGTAAACATCATCAGTAGAAACAATACAATTCTTTGTCGTTTTGTTTTTCAATTTTTCAAAAGTTTCTCTAACACTATTCCAGTCTGTCGGAGATAATCGAGCAACATGTACATAAGCGCTCAGAGAGGCTATAAGGTTTTCGAACATAAAAGTAAGTGCCATGTTATTAGAGAGACATGCATGATATACTACAATACGAGGTGGTATCAAAAGGTTCCCGGACTAGTTCTGCAGCGCTCCAGCAGATGACAGCACACGGTCGCTGCACAGTAGGAGCTACCAGTGACCTTCATGAGGAAGTATGCCGAGTGACATCGCTGTGATTACTTCACAAGTTGTGAAATTTGCGTTTTTGTGATCACGTGTATGCTGTAGTCTGTGATTGTGTCTTGAACAGGAAGTTGAAAAAAAGAGCGAATGCGAAATATTGCATTGAATTTAGGACGTCTCCTATTGAGATAGTGAACATGCTTCGGAGAGCTTATGCGACGAGGCAAAGTGTCGTACGCAATGTTTCGACTGACACGGGCGCTTCAGAAGCGGAAGAACGTCTCTGGAAGACAACGAGCGATTTTCAAGACCTTCCACGAGCGTCACCCCAACAAAGGTGGCAAAAATTCATCTGCTTGTGCATGACGTTCGTTAGAGGCCAGTCAATGACATTGCTGATGTTGTTCGTATGTCGTGTGGGTCTGTGCAGGCAATCCTAACATCTGAATTGGACATGTAGCGTGTCTCTGCCAAGTTTGAACCCCGCCTGCTGACCAGTGAACAGAAAGAACATCGCGTCGATGTCTGTCGAGATCTTCGTCAGCGTGCCGTTGATAACCTATCGACCATATCGGGAATTATCACCAGTGACGATAGTTGGGTTTGCGGGTACGACCCAGAGACGAATCAGCAGTCATCGCAATGGAAGGGACCTTCACCTCCACGACCGAAGAAGGCACAACAACATCGCAGCTCAATCAAGCGCTAGCTTAACGTCTTTTATTGACATTCGCAGTATTTTGTATCGAGAATTAGTCCCCCATGACCAGACGGTCAATCAAGAGTTCTGCAGCGACGTTGTGATGTGTCTGAGGAAGGAAATTCGGCGAAAGTGACCAGATCTTTGGAGTTCGAAGAATTGGATTCGTCACGACGATAATGCACCCTGTAACCAGGCTCTCCTCACTCTTGCGTTTCTTGCCAAAGACATGGTATCGCTTTCGCACTCACCCTATTCGCTGGATTTATCATCACCTGACTTCCATATGCTCTTTAAGATGAAAATGCAGCTCAAAAGTCATAGCTGTTGTACTATCCTTTCATGGAGCCCTCTCAGTTTCTTCATCCAATACTCTTTGACCCCATCCGGTCCTGGGTTCTTCCAATTTGGGAATTTTCATAACTTCTTTTTTATCATTTCTGTATTTACGTTTATATCTTCTTGATCTTCTATATTTCTTAACCTATCTTGGATTTAATGTAGCCACTCCGCTTCATCATTATGCTCTACAGGTTGATTCTAGATCCCTCTCCAGAATGTCTTGCTTTCCTTTGTATCTGGTATCATTGTTACGTGTATTTGCCATCTAGTTCCTGAAACAGTTTCTTTTCATTTGCTTCAAACAATCTGTTTTGCCCGAAATGTCTTTTTCTACTGTTATATCTTTCCAGTTTTGTTTTGGTTGCTACTGCTCTTTGTTTCAATTCTTTCAATATTACATCATAGCCGTTATCTCTTATTTTACATGTTCTTTCCAGCATTATTCTTATGCCTTCGTTCTACATTTCTACATTTCCTAAGAATGCTGGTTAGTCTTCTCCAACTGTGTGTGGTTGTTAGAGGCTAAACTGGGGTTTGTTTAGCAAGCACACTCCTCAATTTTTCCTTACAAGATTTTCCTGTACGAGGTTTGTTCATCCACCGAAAAGAAGATCAGCATTAAAAATAAGAACAGCAACAATAGCAACCGAAACAAAAGCACATCACGGGAAAAAGTATGAGGCTAATTTTCCGCAACTAAAATATCAACACTATCACCATCACATTAACAACAAAAGCGAATAATAACAAAAAAGCTGCGACACCAGCAAGAACAGTCACCTCCACCAGTAGTAACAGCAAATCCACAACGACGACGAACACCACCACCACCACCACCACCACCGCCACAACCGCCGCCACCGCCGCATTCTCTCCGTATATATTTTTCTCAAGTTTTTTAACTACTACTACTACTACTACTACTACTACTAATGAGTGCGTGTGCGTGATCAAACTGACTTTAATGTACATCTTCCAAATTGTATCAAGTGTGAAACATGCTTTCTTCGAACTACTTTTTAAAAATACAACACTAAACGGTTAATCTAAGCTAAATCTGAAATGAATAATGTCTATTTTGGTATTAAAGGTTTTTTTTTATTGTCACGATTACTTTGGGAAATAGGGGTAAAATCAAGAATACTTTAAGGAACCGAAAAAATCCTTTTATCCCACTTTAGTTGAGCCAATATACGTGGTTAAAAAGAAATCTACTCGAAGCTTGTGACACGTCTTTCTGTTCAAAGGAATCTTGTCACTGACTCACTGCATTGTTTAGAAAAACAACTTGAATTTCGCGCTAGTAGATCTTTAATACAACCTTGTATCATATTTATTTAGCAGATAATATAACGCAAGAACACGAGGAAAGTATAATGACATAGTTTACGACAATCCTGATGACATTCTGCTTTGTTTTTAGAATAATTTCTCTGTTCACTTTTAATCAGACAACCTTGTTAAATACGTTTAAATTAACTGTTTGCCCTCAAAATTATTTGAATTTAGCAAACCTATTTGCAAATATAACAAGTTATTCTATATATTCTTTTACATTTCATGTAAAATTAATGCTGTTAATAGTCTTTAAAAAAATATGATTTTTTTAATCTTTTATATTTACTGGACAACAATTCAAAATTTACATGTAAATAATGGTGTTTGTTGTGCACCAATTAAGTTTCTATTGTAAACATTTACTCTTATTTGGCATGCTATTCTTCTTGGGAAATATATGAACATTACTTATTTCATCGTTTACTTTGCTCAAAATATATCAACTTTCACCGAAAGCAAAACGAAACTAGGATTCCATGTTGTGTGTTTAAACAGTGCTCTGACAAATTTAATTGAACAAATAAATGTATTATAAGCAAAAACTTTTCCTTGATTGACTATTTTACAAAGAAAGGGTTAGAAATACCTGTGACTATTTCCATATAACATAAAGAAACAGACTGAATATCTATTTTCATCAGTCTTCCTATTATTTAGTTAACCAAAATATACTTTCTATGGAAAAGGTTAATCAAAGTGGGTAAATGTGTGTAAGCTTGGAACACGTACGCTAACTTAGGTGCACTTCATTATAAAATTAAAATTAGCATAACAGGTACTGTAAACTCGTACAATGAATAGACACACATGCACAAATCATATACATAAATATGTGCATTCATGCAGATAAACACACATCCATCCATACATACATACATACATATGTGCATACATATATGTGTGTCTATTTAAGAAAGATAGGAGCAAACATTGGGAAAAATAAAATGAATTTTAAAATAAATCATCCAGTTTTTGTTGGCAATGACAGAGAAAACGTTATATATTCCTTTATAGCTAACTGAAGTTGTGGATTGAAAATAAGTATCTAAAAATGTTTCTTGCTTTCGCAGAAATTTAATTTAGTCAGGCGTATATATTCAATTAAAATAAATTAAGGAAAGAAACCGAAATTGCTTTAAAATTTTTCAAAAATACGCAGACAGAAAATGTTTTTTTTTCTCTATTCGTAATGAAATGTAATATAATTATAAACATTTATAAAATTTAAATTGAATTTCTTGACAGATGCCCCACCTTCTCTCCAAAGGAACAAAATATGAAGGAAAGAATTTCAAGTAATTATATCGTAAAATTAATATCTGGAAAAAGTATTGCACCTGAAAGAAATTGATACTTATTTAAATAATTCAAAAGGAAAATTATAATACACAATTCATTGTAATATTGAAATTATATATACGGTGACCTGCGTACAGTAACACAAAATCTTAGTCTGTTCTGTGTCTATAATGCGATTTCGATTACAGGCTGGAGAAAATATAATTCGTTTACTACGTGAAAGATATTTTCGCATTATATTTCTTGCATATATTAAATTTCTATTTCTAGAACAAAAAAAGAAAAACGAACAAAAGCCAAATACTGGATTTTTTCCGTCCCACATCAGCACATGTTGCTTCTATTACTATGACATGCTTTACTTTTCATATAATATTTTTTTGTAATATCTCATGTGATATGACCCATACATTAATTACATAGGGAACACCTATGATTTTATAAAGAGCCTGATGGAAGTAAGGGCAAATAATGACAATTTATCGTCAGAAGGGGTACCTAATCTAAATGCTTGCAAACAGCGTGAACCGTCATAAATGCAGGTGGGAGGTAGTGTTAAACAGAGCGACGTATTAAGTCTATTGCCATCTAAAACATAAAAATATTTATCGTTCTCTTTCTTCTGCCCTTTCATTCTTTCTCGCGCGCGCACAGCCACACAGACGCACGAACCCCCCACCCCACCCCACTACTACCCTAACGTCATCTGTAATTGCTGACACGAATTGAAAGCCTATGATGCATTTGAATTTTTTTTTTACTTATACGATGCTAGTATTGTTCCTATCTGTCAATAACACCTAACAACGCTGTTTACTGAAGTTATATAAAATTGCTTGTCTTGAATTTCTACACGGGACGTAGCACACATCACACATTTGTGATTCTTTAAAACTTTCAGAAATAACTCAGGCATAAGCAAATAATGAAAAATATATTAAGAACCGGTCGATGTCTTTTATTATCCGAAATACTGGAATGGCATTCTTGGCGCATTCATTATGTTTTTATGAAGAGTCTGCAAATTTAATGGCGTCAGCTGTATGTCTAAATGTCTCATAATGGTAAATAGAATTAGCTCGGAGAATCCAATTTTGCAAGGTAAAGAGAACTGAATTACCCAATAGACCTGTCTGTTTCAAGAATTCTGTATTCAGTCATGGTCAATATAATTCTTGATTTTGCACAGTTTTGTCTTGTCAGTTGACTAGATGTTTCTATCATCAATGTTGGCTACTATTGCAAAACGGGCCATTTGCAGTTACGGCTATGCGCAGTAAAATATTCAATATCATGTCTGTCAATGAAAAGGAGACTGTAAGTTTGAAGTTTTTGTTCAGTAGTATTTGATGTCCTGACCTTCTTATCAATCAATAAGAAGTGCAACGAAAATCCGTTTACTATTAATATCTTTCCAAGCTGTCAACTTCGAGTTTCGGCTCTGACTTTTGACAAAGATGATGCAAAATAATATCTTATGGCTGAGTACAAATATATATGTACAATACACACGTATGTTTGTATATATGTATGTATGTATGTATATATGTATGTATGTATGCATGCATGCGTACATGTATGGATGGATGGATGTATTGATGGATGGATGCATGCATGTGTGCATGCATGTATGTATGTGTGTATGTGTGTATGTATGTATGCATGCATGCATGTTCAATTTAAGCTCTTGAGAAATTTCAAGACTTTTGGAGTTAAGAGAGCCCCGATGTTTATAAATATGTGGTTGAATTGGTGTATTAGCTGAACTGTCGATGCATACACCTAAGTGTGTGCATCTATTCATATTAGAATCTCATATCCAGAATTTCTGGAATGCCTTACACATCTTCACAGATTGGATTTCGAGAATTAGCGTCGGCTTCCTTTACACGTTTTCCATGAAACCAAATGTTTCTAGACTTTTGTGCAACTTCGTTGGTACATCACCTAATGCACCTATAATAATAGGTACAAATGAGAATTCATAATCAGAGGACAGGAGCTGTAAGTTCCGTATTAATTTGTCATAAATGTTCTCTGTTTCCTAGACTAGTGAATGTATATTCACATGTGCTGGGCAGCTGACCTCTACAACAGTGTATGACTTTTTCCCTGTCCCATAGAAAACAATATCAGCTGTGTTATGTTTGCACTGAACTAATGTTTTTATTGATATGTTCCAGCAGTATTCCTAGTTTTTAAAGATGTGAATACCTGCTAGTTCTGATATGCATTTGCTATACACGCCAGGACAGTCCTTCCTACAGCTAGCAGTATAAATAGGCTTTGCAACTATATCATGCCTGAGAAGGAGGCAGTACATAGTAGATATTTTGGACAGCTGCTGATGATGTGCTTGATATCTTCCACACTAGTATAGCAGAGGCAATATTTTTTTTATCAAAACATGGAGGTTTGGTGTTAACTTGATCCTCTTTTGTTTATCAGGTATTTAGTAGCCATTTCCTGTCTCAGGATTAACGAAAGTATATCCTTTTGGGTAGAATGTAATGTATTTATCGCGGGTCCTGGAGAGGCTACTCTTCCTGTCAATGCTGTTGTAGCCCTCTAGTTTACAGGATATGTTCTCATGCATTGCTTTCTGTTGGCATGGTGCCTACTTCTCCTTCAAGCTTCTATTTAAGTAAGCCTGTCCAGCCTCCTTTGGATTGGGTGAGACAGTTATACTCCACGTAATGGCACAGTAGGTCTTCTCCAACACTTAAAATGTTGTTACTCTCACTTTTAAGCATGGAATATACTCATTTCTTTCTTTACTCTTCAGCAAGTGTTGTCTGAGTGATCCAATGCAACATTCAAAGGCTTATGCCTCTGCTGCCATCACTTAATCCTGTCGGTATCAAATAAATCCAATCAGCGTCACTCTTATTCTGGAAGTGGCTAGTAGCGGCCAGTATATTTTTGGTTCTGATGTCCATGCTGCGTTTCTCATCGAATGTCCAGTCCAATATCCCGATTGTTGGGTACTATCACTGGTACTGCTAAGTCATTGTGAGATATGGTCTTGTGAAATGCAAACAGCTCTGAGTTCCATATTTTCAGGAGTTTACAAAAGTACTCTTTTGTTGTTCCAGTTTTAGTCACAGCACCAATATAGGGAACATTCTTATCAATTCCGAGTTATTTCTAGCTTTCATCATTAGAAATGGAGGAGATAGACAAGCCGTTGATATAATGATCTCTGCCAAGTATACATACAAAAAGTTCCTTAATGAGTGAAGTAAAAACCTTCGTTTTGAATTTCAGTCAGGTTAGATTAAAGATATTCCCTGTTGTTCGATATTTTATGTAAACACCCTCCTAAGAGTTTTGAAAACCATGTGACAACACAGCAGCAAAATATATTCTTTTATACTCTAGGCACAAGGCCCGAAAGTTCTTAGGAGGGGCCAGTCGATTAGATCGACCCCAGTACGCAACTGGTACTTAATTTACAACCCCGAAAGGATGAAAGGCAAAGTCGACCTCGGCGGAATTTGAACTCAGAACCTAAAGACAGACGAAATACCACTAAGCACTTCGTCCGGCGTGCTAACGTTTCTGCCAGCTCGCTGCTTTTTACAACAGCAAAGTATATTGCAAAGAGGATGTGTGCATCTAGGCCTCTTTGTTTTACTCCATTTTCCACAGCAAAATATTCAGAGAGCCTACCACCAAAATTAACTCACACACACACACAACAACAACAACAACAACAACAACAACCACCACCACCACCACAACAACAACAACAACAACAATGGACTATAATAACTGTTATAATTTAACCATCCATAGTCTGATATATTTCGGAATACAAAAATTCCTCCTTCAGATATCCCTAGGAATTGATCGAGTGACTGTTATAATAGGTTTTCCAATGGTTTTTTTTTCCAGAGGCGTTTCTGCAGTGACCTCACGAAGCTCCTTTCGAAATTCCTCTTGAGAAGTGCGTGAGGGCGGCCATATCTCAAGCTCGTGTGTGCTAGCACATCCGTAGCGCTGCTTCTAAGTTAGGTATAATACGTACAGTTTCCTTTTTTCTTTCTTTTTTTTTTAATAATATATGAGCATGTTATCAAAAATGTACTTATACGGATGCAGATGTAGCTAAATAATATATTGACTGTCAACTGTGGTTAATTTGGGGCCCTAGTCTGTTTATGATTATTATTCCTTAATTCTTAAATTACCCAGATTTCTTTCATTGGCCACAATTGTGACTGTTATGCTTTTGTCGGTGCTCCGTCATCTGTCTAGATGTACGTATGTATGTATGTATGTATGTTATCAATCAGTTCCATTTCTGTATTTCTTGTCAATGGAGAAAGAGCCGGACTCTAAAATAGATTCAAGGCTCCTTCATTGGAACTTTTATCAACATCATCTATGTACGTACGTATGTACGTATGTTTGTATGTATGTATGTATGTATGTATATATGTATGTATGTATGCATGCATGTATGTATATGTATATATATGTATGCATGTATATATGTGTGTGTGTGTGTATGTGTGTATGCATGCATGAGTATGTATATGTATATGTGAAATAGAGTGTTTATCTGTTGGTGTGTGGCATACTTTCTAGCCATCACGTGTGATGTTCTTCATTTTGATATGGCTCTATCTTTAAAAGAACTTCAATCAGTTTACACACACACACACACACACACACACACACACACACACACACACACACACACACACACACACACACACACGCGCACACACACGCAGACACACATGCACAGAATGCATACATGTATAAATACATGTATAAATACGTGTATACATGCATTTTCGTTTTAAATTTAGATCTAATTTTGAACACACTCATGCTTGCTCGCAAATGTATAAAGGAAAGCATCTTGCGCAGTTCATCATTCTTTTAATGTTAAGGCCCTTCAGATTTTTGTTGTCCCAGATACCGTTATCATTTGGAGCATAAACATGAAAAGCTGCATTTTCTTCCCAAGATCCCAAGTTCAACCATACTTTGCTCCAGTTTGCTTCAATAATTATAGCTATGAAACTGAAAGTCCATCGTGGGTAATGGATTTGCAAATTCGTACTTAACGGTTTACATAAGTTTTTTGTCCAGAGGCAGATGATTTCCACAACAGAGTATATTTACTCATGGTCCTACACAACATTATCTGGCCTGGTATATTATATCGTGATGGCTGTTTTAATTTTTAAGCCTCACCAATATTCTTTTGACCCATCGGTCTCAACAAAGACCGATGTCCCAGATTATTGTCCTCTTCATGTTGTTACGGTATAATAATATTTAGAAAACAATCTCCCGTCATCAGCTTTAGTTTTGCACAGCCTACATTTAATGTTCGCCAATGTTTTTACCTATTATGTTGCACGTACTTGGCATGGACCTTTTGTCCTTGGACCCCCATGGAGGTTTCTTTTAAAGTGGTGTGTCATAAATTTGTCGACACTCCATGTACAGCTTTTAATGCGTAATCTTTTCAGAGAACAATAGCATTAAAATTTTTCTTTCTACTCATATATAGAATTTACAAAGAACCTTTGGGATAGATCTGCACCAGTTGTTATTTCATGCTTTTCTGCAGTTCATTAGCTATCGTAATATTGTTATTGTTTTCGTGCTAGCAAGCTTAGGTAAGAAAATTACTGGCTTCTTTCCTCTGCTGCAGATGTTGCTTCGGTATCACTATACGTGCTTCATATTCCATCAATGCAGATTTAAGAAATATAGCCTGTCTAAATATGCATTGATATGCAAGTTTCCAGTAGAAGTCGTTTGCGAGTTCGTTCGTCTATCTCACTGAGTTCAAATGTGTTTGAATTTATTTTGTAAGAATTTCAATGTAAAATCGTATATTGAAACCTATGATGATGAATTTATACTTATAATGTTCATGATGCTAATAAACGCATGCACAATTTGGAGTCAGTTTTCGTTTCAGTCTCATTAATTACATTCACATTATTCTTAATATAAGCCCTAAATGAGGAAGATATGAAAAACTATGAGAAAAAACTTTCCTATAAGTAGTAAGAGAATGAAAGATCATTCATTGCTAAAAGGAATGAAAATATTCTTATGAACATTCTTATGAAGGTAAAACTCTACTGACTATGTCCTATTGACGTCAGAAACAGTAGCAATAGGTTGTTACATCTTATAGTAGCTAATAATATATTTTGAACATTTACAAACTTGGCAGAGTAATATTTAACTACATTTTAGAGATGAATTCCCCTTTAGGGCCTATTAAAGTTCCATTAGTACTATTTGAGTCCATTATATATATTAACGCGTTCGAATATATATATATATATATATATATATATATATATATATATATATATATATATATATATATATATAGAGTTATTAATATTTCTAAGTCTCTCTAAAGGAGACTACGGCAGCGGTACTGGAAATTAATAGTTATCGCCAAGCCAACATGGCAGTCCCAAAATTAGGACGAAAGCTGCCGTGAATTAGCTCCAAGAAGCCATCGCCTCTAGCTAGCTATGTGACACACGAAACCTGTGTCCTTTATAACCTTCGAACAGGGGAGGTCAGCAGTGTCCACCTGCTGGTTTGGCATCTGCAGACTAGACTAGTTTCAGGGTGTTGCCCCTTGTCAATGCAGAGTAGCCAAGCCTTAGCCAGGCGGCGCTGCTGACTATCTGCTCGAAGGTTATTTATCTAATTTCAGTGGAATCTATCCACTGGTTTTCAGAAATATATATATATATATATATATATATATGTATATATATATATATATATAGGTATATGTGTGTGTGTGTGTGTGTGCGTGTGTGTGTGTGTGTGTGTTTAGGCAAGTGTTGTGTATATGAACAAATCGATCCAGTACTTAACTTTTAAATCTGCTACTTATTTAATCGATCTCAATTGTCAAACCAACCGTTAAGTTGCGAGGACTTAAAACATCTGATATGGGTTGTGTAGCGGTAGAGGGGATGCGGAACACAGACATTAATGCATTCACAACACCCACCCTCAAGTACGTATACATACTTACACGCACATTAATACATGGAGACACATGCATATGCACATATAAGTAAAGTATAAATATATGAAGATATAATTATGTGTGCATGTGCATGTGTCTCCAGTTGACAGATTCACTCACAAAACGTTAGTCAACACGAGGCAATACTAAAAGACACTTGTCCAAAGTATTGTGCAGTGGGACTGAACCCGAAACTACATGGTTGCAAGGCTATCTTTTTAACCACGCAGCTAAACTTATACGTATTCCAGAATTTCGTACTAAATTTTCTCTGCCTATTGTATATACGTGTGTTTGTATGTATGCCTGCGCGTGTATGTATGTGTCTATGTAGGCTTCTACGCATGTATTAATGAATGTATGTATGTGTGCCATAATGTTTCCAGTCAAGACTCGAAATTTCTTCTCTCCCTGTTCAAACACATACTGTCGATGCCTTATTTATAACTATCGTGACGCATAGCACTGCCTATAAAATCTATGCATATGTGCTACAGCACCGTTATAGCAAGGAAAAGAAACTTAACATACCGATATTTAAAAATGTATATACATATATATATATATATATATATATATATATATATATATATATATATATATATGTATGTATATATATACCTGTGTGTACATACACACATGCACACATAAGCGCGCACACATACACACACATATATAAACACACACATGTATACACATACATACATGCATACATATATATATATATATATATTCTAGGATTTCCTTCCAAAATTCCTTTATTTATTCACTAGTATGTCTTAAATCTAAAGCAGTTCATTTCAGTAGTATATCCAGATATATTTATTTTTATTTTTATAAATGGTATTGGTAATTTTTTTCTCCATATGTCTAAAATACTAAGTTCTTTAAACCAATAAGGCTTAGATTAAAAAAAAAAAAATCAGCGTATTGAGAATTAATCCTATTTGGAAGTAAAGTTCGAGTTCTTAGTTTCATTCGAGATACCTTCCCACGTATATTTTCAGTTGATAAATGTGTTTATTTACTATTTTTGCAAATTTCTTTGGCACATCTGATTATTTTCCACATTCTCATATGCAAGCGCACATACATATAATTACATATGCACACATATAAGTATATTATACATACATACATACATACATACATATGTACATAAATACGTACATATATACATATCTATATGCACATATATATGTACAAACACACACACACACACATATATATATATATGTATATATATATATATATATATATATATATATATATATATATATATATATATATATATATATATATATATAAACATATATATATACATTTATAGAAATATGTATATATATACATATATTCTATATTTATATAAATATATGATTGACTCCTTATGTGTGTGAGTATATATATATATATAGGATCTTTTTTAAAACGGGGGACACATTTTTCATTAATGTTTCACGTAGTGTTTTTGGTACGGAAATACTTTCAAACTTCGTATACTTATCTATTTTGTGTTATAGAACAGAAAAATATTTTTGTATTCGAATTTATTTCATGTAAAAAATTGTCTTATTTCGATAATTTCAACCAATCACTGACGTCCATTCAGTCGATATACATTAAGTGCCGACTACATAAACAAACGATTCTTCGTTTTATTTGCTTTTTTCATTTTAAATTTGCTTTAACCCTAACCCTAACCCTAGGGTTAGGGTTAGGGTTAGAGTTAGGGTTAGGGTTAGGATTAATTGTTTCAGAATCGTTTGTTTATGTAGTCGGCACTTAATGTATATCGGCTGAATGGACGTCAGTGATTGGTTGAAATTACAGAAATACGACAACTTTAACATGGAATAATTTATGGATTACTTTTTTTTTAAAGAAGACTAAGAGAAAAAGATGTTTTATATGACACATTCTACCAGTGTTCCAAGTTTCAAAGTGTTTCGTTAATGAAAAATGTGGCCCCCGTTTTAAAAAGGATCCTATATATATATATATATATATGTATACATATTTATGTACGTGAGTATGTAAATTTTCTCTCACATGCACACACTCTTTCATCATGCACATATATATGTGTTCCGCGTGTGTATGTTCATATTACATGAAAATATGCTTATATATAAATGATTATTCATACATAGTATTCATGAATATGTGTTCATATATGTATACGTACATAAATGAACAGGTGTTTCTGTCTCTCGCTCTCTTTCTCCCTCTCCCTCTCACTCTCCCTCCAGCTTGCTCTCTCACGCTTTGTTTATTTCCGCCTTTCGTTCGACTGCCTAAGTTCCAGCGACATTTTTACGCAGCTTGAAATTGTTTGGTGCTGAATCAAACTATTTTAAAGGATGTATACAACTACTACTAAATGGTGTCGAGTTTCTCTTCCTGTCATTTGTCCATTCAGTCGTACACACATACAAACACACACACATACACACACACGCACACACACATGCATATGTATATATATATATATATATATATATATATATATATATATATATATATATATATATACATATGTATATATATATATATATATATATATATATATATATATATATATATATATATATATATATATATATATATATATATGTATATATATATATACACACATATATATATATATATATGAATGTATATGTATATGTGCGTATATATATATATGTATCTATATATATATGTATATATGTGTGTGTGTATGTAAACATATATGTATATATGTTTATATATATATATATATATATATATATATATATATATATATATATATATATATATATAGATAGATATAGATTCAAGGTTGAATATGGTACTTATGCGTAGGCACCCGAATATCGTATCTCAAAAGGATAGGTGATCAAAATCAAAAAGTAAGCAGCACGGATTTCAAAGGTGATTGCAGTACGCACGTTTCATGCTACTCCAATTTATTTAAGTAATGCGAGCATTACATTAAATGCAATATGAAGAGCAATCTTCAGCTGCACGAAAATGCAGAAAGTTACTGTAGAAAAGACATATTATAAATGTGGCAACATTTCAAATCCAAGTGGGAGAGAGAATACATAAGTCCATCTTGACATATCCGAGTCTATCAGGCTAGTAATTGATTCTAGACAAAAGTTTCAACTGTCTCAGATTCTATTGTTTCTTATCTAGTGGTGATAGCATAAGGGACAATTACTTCTAAAGAGAGGGAAGGTGTAAGCAGTATGCATGGACAAGGCTATAAAATGTATTAGAATCTAAAGGTTTCACTGGTCATAGTAGTATCAGGTCATTTTACTACTATCAAAGTGTTGAGGAATTAATGTTGAGGAATTACAACCCTAGGTATATGGGTCAAATAGGTTTTTTTTCTTTTAGTCTGAATAGAGTAACAGTATAGTGGTACAGATAACAATAATATTTTAAACAATATTTTCACAATAAGAGGTATGTTAATAAAATTAATAAAATGAGATGTAATTATTTTCCACTTTTCGTTTATTCAGTTTGATATAAATAATTATTACTCTAGCATATCGCCTATTCTCCTAAATAAAGCCCTCATTTTTGCTATGAATCGCTCCCTCATTACTAGAGATAAGATAGACATTATTTTATTAGCTAGAAAAACCATTATAGAATTTGATAACAAGTTCTGGATGAGAGCCGATACCCCAGATAATTTTGATATACCAATGGGATCGAGCGATTCGGCTGAGGTTACAAACCTAGTGGGGACTTACCTCTTATATTGCTTAAACAAAGAAATCCCTGAACTAAAAGGTGGTCTATATAGAGATGATGCTTTATTCATCATCCCTAGTAATAGCAAATCATTCATTGAGAGAATAAGAAAGAAAATTAGGAAATTTTTTAAAAGTTTTAACTTAGACATTACTTATGAATATGGTAATAAAATTGTAAATTTTTAAGATACCACTCTCAACATAAAAACTAGATTATACCACCCATATAGAAAAGAAAATGTTGTTACTAGATATGTAAGTAGATTATCCAATCATCCACCTAATGTATTAAATTCTTTAGTTAAAAGTATTTTCTGAGAGAATTACTAAATTATCTTCCAACATTGATATATTTAATTCTAATTCTAGCTACTATAATATGGCCTTGTCTAAAGCTGGATATGCCCCAAAAATTGCTTTCCTTAACCCAGGTAGAACATCTCTTCTTGATACAGATAATAATAATAATAATAATAATGATAATAGTACACATGGTAACAATAACAACAATAATAATGATAATAATAATAATAATAATCATAGGTGTTATAACAGACCTAATAACTTAAGTAGTAATAGCAATGGACCAAATAAAAAGCAACCCTATTTACCTAAAAATCTAACTAATAAGAAAAGTAATAAAGTGCATTTTAATAGTAAACTATATGCTAACACTAGTAATAAACCTATGTTAGTAGACAGTAATGTTGAATCAAATAACAAAAATAGTAAACATCCCACAACTAAAAGAACTACTAATAACAATAATAATATTGTACTGGAAAATAATAATAATCATAGCACACCCCATACCCACCCACACAATAAATTTAAGAGAAAAAATAAAAATTCTATCTGGTTAAATATACCCTTCAACTGTGCAATATCCACAAATATTTACAAAAAATTCATGAATATTTTACAAAAAAATTTCCCTTCTTCCCACAGATATAGTAAAATCTTCTCTTGTCATACAGTCAGAATTTCTTACTCTACCCTTCCTAATGTAGGTACAATCATAGCTAGGTTAAACAAAAAGAACATCAAGTCAGCTAGAATAAATGAAGTTACAAATAGTGGTCATATGAATACACAATAATCTAGCTAATACCAATAATGATGCTACTAATAATTATACAAATAGAAGTGAAAATAACAATGGCGAAAGAAATTATGAAGATAGTAGCAATATACTTAGTCCTACCAACCATAATTTCAACCAACAAATTGAATGCATCAGTAATGACGTTGCGGTTTTAACTGAAGTTGATGATAAGCCCAACTCCAATAGAAATAATAGTGATCAAGGACCTAGTTCATATAATATCAATATGCCTAATGTGGAAAGAATAAGTCCAACTGATTGCTATCAAGATATGAATTAAATAATGATGGTAATAATCAATATATACCTAATAATAGAATTGAAGAATTGATAAATGATATTAGTGTAAATAATTGTAGTAATAATAATAACAGAGATATTAGAAATAATATAGGTGGGGTTGATAACCCCATCATGTGCAACTGTAGAAAAAAGTTCCATTGTCCTTTATTTGGATTTTGTTGCACCCGTAACGTAGTGTACAGATGCATCATTAGTACTATAACCGAGAATTATATTTATATAGGACGTAGTATTAATCTGAAACAGAGAATATATAACCATAAGTCTTCGTTTAGACTTAGACATAAGACAAATAGTACGACATTGGCAAGTAAAATTTGGGAGTTAAAAGATAATGGTATTAATTTTAGCCTTAAATGGGAAATTATAAGAAAAGCTCAACCTTATAGAAATAATAGATATGGATGTGAATTGTGTTCTATGGAAATATATGAAATTTTTAAACTTAGAAATAATCCTAATCTAATCAATAATAGATTAGACCTTAGGGTATCATGTGTACACTGCTCTACTCACACTTTTAAATTTTTTAAAAAATAGGCCTTTATTAAGTAACTAAAGTTATCAAATTATAGTACTTTACTTCTATTATGGTCATCTAGGGCTATCAATTAGCACATATTTATATTGGTAATTGAACCTTTATAACATATATTCCTGATCTCTCACCTTAACATCTAATCTACTTAAATCAATCATCAGATTCCTGTATTGAATATCCTTGTTATTTCCTAACATCCTTTCTTTTTTCAGTCCCTTAAACCTTAGTAAACACATTATTATAAACTAATATAAATCCGATAATAATTTTTATTTTTTATTCACATTATATAAATAAAGCTTCCCTATGTGTCTCCTAAATAGTATCATTATCTTATCTTCAGCTAAAATTTTTTTAAGATAATTCAAAATAGTTTTCATGAACACAATATACTTAATATCCTTAAATTTTACACCCTATCCAGAGCCCCTAAATTCAATACTCACAACCCCACACACATCACAATCCCACACACACACGCACATCCACACACATACACACACACACGAACACACCCACACCCACATACACACGCACACACACTTCTCATCAACACAACACACTCACACAGACACGCATACAATCAAACACACATGGGTATAAACAACACACGCACATACAATAGCAAACGCACGCACACACACGTACACAGCAACGCACATATACACAACATACGCATACACACAAACACACACGCACGCACAAAAACATACACATACACACACGCGCACGTACAAAATGCACACACACACGTACCCAACACCTACAACCCCACACAAACACACACATACTCAAAATCTGCCTGCTGACCTTCCACTCACCATTGTCCATAAGCACCCACTAACTATTCCTGCTACTAATTCCTTCCACTACGTCACACACCCACACACACAAGCACACTAGCACACTAACAGATAAACCACCAAACCATGCACACACACACACACACACACACACACACACGTTCTATTATCACACACACACACGTTCTATTATCACATACACACGCACCTTCTGTTATCACACACTCACTCGCAGACTCTCGCGCACGCACAGATATTCACCTCCGATTTTCGCTCTCCTGTCTTAGAAAGAACTTTTCCACCACCACCTCCTCTTCCGGTCCTTTCACAATCTAACCTCGTGGGCATCGGTTCCATTTTCCTCTTCCTCCGTTTTTCCATTCTCCGAACTTTCTGTCTTTCCGACGAAGGGCTCCGCCCGAAACGCCATATATTCTCTCTCCTTCCTTTCCCGAGCGTCCAATAACACTATCCGTATCACGTCCTCACTTTGCTGTTTTTTTGTTATTGTTTTTTTGTGTTTTCTTGAACTTATATATATATATATATATATATATATATATATATAATGGTGGCAGCTGATGAAGGAGATGTTTCTATGTGGCTTGCTTGTTTGTTGTACCTTGTTTATTATTTTGTCCATGTTCTTTTGCCACGTCATGTACTCAGTTTTGTATCTATATGTACATGTAGATGAAGGTATGTACATACATGTACATATATATGCATATACTCATATATTGTTTATGTATATATATATATATATATATTTGGGTCACCCTGTACACACACACACACACACACGGACACATAAATGTAAATATAAATACACCTATATATGTGCATATGTATACATATCTAGATGCACACACACGCACACACATACATATATATATATATATATATATATATATATATATATATATATTAATATAATTTAGAGAAGAACCACCAAGATGCATAAAGATACCGCTTGCTGCAGATTTTAGCGAAAGCTTAAAAAAAAGACACCAATTCTACGATAAATACACACACGTATTCCATTCTGAAGCTAGCCTATTTTTTAAAGTGTTCAATGCCTTGCCCGTGTGTGTAATTATCGTAGAATTGGTGGTTTCTTTGAAGCTTTCGCTTTGATTTTTAGCAAGCGGTGTCCTTACCCTTCTGTTCTTCATATATTTTATATTATACCTGAATAGGTAGAAGTCTTGCTAGCCACCTCCTTATTACTGTTCATAACAGCAATAATAGTTCACATATTTACATACACACATATATACATACATGAATGCATACATACATACATACATACATACATACATACAAACATACATACATACATACATATATATATATATATACACACACATATATATATAAATATATATATATATATATATATATATATATATATATATATATATATATATATATATATATATATATATATATATATATATATATATATATATATATATATATTATAATACTAGGAAATGTCAAAATCCGAACTTACAAGGGTATTCAATTTAATTATACCGAATTGAATTTTATAATGAAAAATCTATTAATAATTTAGAGGAGAACCACCAAGATGCAATCCAAACAATGAAGATCAGACACCATCAAGTTTGGATTGCATCTTGGTGGTTCTTCTCTAAATTATTAATATATATATATATATATATATATATATATATATATATATATATATATATATATATATATATATATATATATGTGTGTGTGTGTGTGTGTGTGTGTGTGTGTGTGTGTGTGTGTGTGTGTGTGTAAGTATGTGTGTGTGTGCGTGTGTGTGTGTGTGTGTGTATGTGTGAGTCTACAGGGTGACCCAAAATAAGCAGATCCCATAATTCTTTGAATAAAACTGTTTGAATAAAACGACGCAGAGGGATAGATCGAGATGAACAGTGGTTCCAGCAAGACGCAGTCACCCCCATGCATAAAATGTTTCCCTACCCTGGCTGAGAGAGCGATTTCAGAAGCATCTTTTGAAAAGAACATGACTTATTTGCAAAGGAAATAATCGTACACAGTTCGAAGTTGAAGTCCAGTAAATTTCTTGAACCTTGCTGTAGTTTTGTACGATTTAGTAAAATTTATATGGGTTCTACTTTGTTTTGGGGTCACCCTGGATACATACACACACACACACACACACACACACACACACACACACACACACACACACACACACACACACACACACACACATATACATATATATATATATATATATATATATATATATATATATATGTATATAGGAAAATGTAAAAAAGCCAGAATGCTGAACTGGGAGCATAATTTAATAAAGATTTTTTCTTTGGAAGGTATGAAGTTGCTTCGTTTAACAGAAGCTTTCATAGACTTCAACAATGAGGATGACTCAATTATTAAAAACAAAAGCAACTTCATACCTTCCAAAGAAAAAATCTTTATTAAATTATGCTCCCAGTTCAGCATTCTGGCTTTTTTACATTTTCCTATTATTTCTCCACGTGCGGTTAACACAACCCCACTATTTATTGACTTATATATATATATATATATATATATATATATATATATATATATATATATATATATATATATATATATATATATATATATATATATATATACACATATATATATATTCATAACGATCTTAAATGGGCGACAACCTATGAAATACCGTGTTTTGCTATGCTATACATAAGGTTTTTGGTCAAAATCTGACAGCTTGCATAAAAGGAAAAATAAACACGCAGTCCCATCCTAAAATAAATGTATTTAAAAGAAAATCAAAATGTATCAACTATGTTATGTTTAAGATACAACAGTTTACTCACAGTAGTTTTGCATAATATGTAGGTTTTCATACACACTCACAAGCACACACATACAAAAGCACACACACATACCCACATTTATACATATTGTACATATTAGTTTAATGTTTGTACTCTTTGACCTATCCAGTTTCCGAGACCCTTCCTCACTATCTTCATTTAGATATGCAAGAATATACACGGAGTTGTACATACTATATATTTGTGGTGCAAATGAAATGTAAATTCCGTCACAAATACCTACCCACACACACACACACACACACACAAACACACACACACACACACAAACACACACACTCACACACACACACTTATATATACTAAATGTGTGTGTATCTGTAAATCATATCTGCATATGTGTACATTTTTCAGTATGTTGAAATATTTTTTATTAGTCTCTTTATGTAGGCGTTATTTCTTCTTGCGTGTAAATGGGTTACAACCAGCTACATTAACATAATGGAATTGAAAGCAAAATTCCCATCTTCAAAATTACTTCATATATATTATAACTAGTGATATATGATCGGTATTTTCCTTGCTATACTGCACTTGATTTAATTTGCATTCGAAATTTTAAGGTAGTAGATTTTGTTTTTGTTAATTTTTGATTAGTATTCATGAATAAAGGTTACATTATATCACAACCAGACTTAAAATAGAACATAAGAGAGTACCATCATATCTCATTGTATATACTTCAGAAATGCCATATATTTAAAACTGAAATTTATAATATACAGTAGTATACTATAATTTTCTATGTAGTATACGTAGACTATAAACTCACGTATACATACATAATGATACAAATGAAATATGAGCATATGCATGTATACATACATATATGTACATATCTACATCTACATGTATATATAGATGTATATCCAGGTACAGGACGTCAAAAAAAAAAGGAACAGGAACAAAGCACAAAACCGGATTGGGTGATTGTGTGTGTGTGTGTGCGTGTGTGTGAGTACACACCGCACATAAATGTATATATCCTCATGGGCGTATATACGTGTCTGCTTCAGTGTGTTTGCGTGTGTGACTGTATATAGGTATACATGTGACCATTAGTGTGACTGTGTATATTTAAAGTGGAGAAAATAAGACAACAATCCCATCAGAAAAGAAAGAGAACCAATCTCAACAACAAGGATTATAATAATTTTGATGACTGCATAAATGATAAACAGAACGCTATTAAGTATTTTAGAAATAACCGTTAGTAGATCTAACATCGAGGTAGACCATAGGAATAGAAAGGGTAAAGAAATAATAAGTAGAGAACGAATAAAGGAGAAATATAGAGGGATATGTTGATTGAAAAAATGTTCAAAGGCTTGGAAGCAGATTTCTCTATTGAAGTAGAGTGCAAGGTGTGTATATAAAAATATACTTTAATCCCCTGAGATCGCAGATATTGTTTCTGAATCTCTTTGATTCTTTAAATGTGCTAGCTTCCTGGTAATAAATCGATATTAATTAATATATGATTTTTACCCTATGTTTTTAATTGAATTAACCATTACCAAGTTCTCAAACTTGATATATGCGACGCAGTAAATATTTTTCTGCATGCATATTCCCGGAATTAGCGCGCCAAAATGAAGACTTTTGAATTTTACCATTAAGCTGTAATTAACAGAACCACATACACGTTCACCTATGACAGTGGGCAACTTTGTATAGGGTTCTGAGGATTATGGTTACATTACGATCAGGCTGAAAAGAAACAGAGATTCGGTAAGAGTGGTAATTTCGAAACTAGTTCCTATTTAATAATGATTTTTTCGGTAATTTTAAATGTCTTGCCCGCTCACGCTTTGGTATTCCGCTGAATTTTGTTGTGAGAACAATTTAGGTCTTAGTAGACACAAGATGTGATCTATTTCTAGCACATTAAGTGTCCACGTGAGTGGTCAACGTTTTATATATATATATATATATACATATATATATATATATATATATATATATATATATATATATATATATATATATATATATATATATATATATATATATATATACATAGCCACGACCTGTTTCCGAAAGCCTTCGACACCTGGGCATCACTTTCTATCCCTTTCAGAATATTAGTTTTCATCTACCTTTTTCTTTAGTCTTGCGCTCTAAGAGCGTAAATTTTCGGGAAGTAAACTTTACGAAAGATATGACAAGTCTACGTTGCTGCTATTACTCCTCTTGTCGCTGTTGTTGTTGTTGGTGGTAGTGGTGACTTTGGCGATAACTTTTAGGTTAGTCCCGAGTCAAAAATGATTTACCAGAAGTCTGATTGATGACATTTCCGCTTCGACCATCCCGTCTTTAAGTATAGTCATATCTATTGATATGGATAATATATTTATATGTCAATGTATTCTTCCTTTGTTAAGACGATACATGACAATTGCTTCTAGAGTTTCTGCCTCGCATCGTAAAACACGAACAATAGCTTGATACACAGGGTATTGTAAATTTAACTTTTGGCATTGTTTTAACAAAATGATGTTACTTGGTTAAATTTCTCTGTCTTTTTAAGAGTCTCGAGGTAATACACATATAGTAAAAATCCTAATCTAGCTCATGGAAACAAGCGTAATAGAAAAAAATCAACGAAAATTAAGACCGATACAAATTAGTCTGAGAAACTTTTGCATCCGTAAAATGCTTTTCATTGAAGTGTGTCACGGTGCAAAATTCTCGCTTATAACAAAACGATTTCAAAACATCATAGTCAGCTCAGAATTCCTATTGGGCTGATGACTGTATTTTGAACTCCAGCTTTCTCAGTACCAATATCTTATTACCAAAGTGAGATAGCTCTGACCTGACTTATAAAAAATCCTTTATAAGTTACTTTTATTGAGTGACAGAGCATATTGGCCATCAGGCCGGAATAAATTCGCAAGAAGATACGTGAAGCAGTGACTGAAAGTAAGCAAACCTAAGACCAGTATATGTATAAGAGATAAACAGCAGTGGAAAGCCTTTTACCGGTTAAAATATCTCTCAAAATATTAGAATGGGTGTTAAGTTTGTTAACTCCCAATCACTGCTTCGCATATCAACTCGCAGGTTTTCATAACACCTAAAGGAGCTTCAATGTTGTTGGTTAGTGTACTAAAAAAAACAGCCAAATATCACTCAAATCACAGAAATCGGATCGTGTCGGATGGGATAACATAAACCTCAGATTTGCTGAATTAGGTTGACCAAGGGTTAAACAACAACAACAACAACAACAACAAAATCATCATCATCATCATCATCATAATACAACAACAACAACTGTGGTTGTCAAGATTTCGAAATAAAATGCAGTATTCTAAAACACACACTATACGTAATTCATATACAAATTATCTTTGAATGAGAAAGTCACATTGTTTAATGTAGTAATAGATACACTAGTAATTTCATGAATACCTGTACTCATAAGCCAAATAAATCAGACCCGACTATTCCTTAAACAACAACATCAATAACTGCAGCTGTTGGATGGCTTGCAGGAAGGAATTAATAGATGACATGACAAGGGATGTGGAACAAAAAGTTCAAAGACACTAGATAGGAAACATGATAAGTCAAATAGTAGCAGTAGCAGTGGTAGTAGTAGTAGTAGCAGTAGTAGTGGCGGTGGTAGTAGTAGTAGTAGTAGTAGTAGTAGTAGTAGTAGTAGTAGTAGTAGTAGCATCAGCAGCAGTAGTACTGGTAATAGTAGTCGCATTAGTATTAGTTGTAGTGGTCGTAGTATTTTCAATAATTTTAATCTTTAAATTTATCACACCAAAGCTCACTTATCGCCCTGGCTTTCTTATCAGTGACATCCTACCAACGATCAATATAACCTTACCACCTTAGATCTGACGATAACAAATATCAACAGCTGCGTCTTATGTAAATTTTTCCAATGTTGGCCAACAGAAATGTAAAATACTGTAGATATTGCTAGGTGAACATATGATACATATAGAAGTATATAGGACTGTGATATATCTATCAATGAGTATATATGTATTTATGTACACACACACACACACACACACACACACAAGCACACACACACATATATATACATATTTATCTAAGTATCAAATATATATATGCACACATATATATATACTTGTATATGTAAATATGTATGTACATACGCACATATAAATATACATTTATAATGTGTGTATATATATATATATATATATATATATATATATATACATATATTTATATATATATATGTATATATATATATATATATATATATATATATACATATATTTATATATATATATATATAAACGTGTATATGTATATATATATATAAATGTGCATATATATATATATATATATATATATATATATATAAACATGCCTACATATACTGAGAGTAAGAGAGATAAGGAGAGACATAATGTGTATGAAAGCTCAATGTAGAATTCCAAAAGCTAGTATTTTCCGACTATGTCAACTTTGGAGTGACACAAGTGTTTGATGTTTATTAAAATGCGAAAAAAGAAACACAAGCATAACACAAGATACAAGGAATAACTAAACTGCACAAACATGGGTCGAAAGATACTTTGGTGAGAAACATTCATATCATTACGCTCTGCTGCGTACTTCAGAATTAATCGATATAGAATCTAATCATTGTTATATGTTTTTAAATACCAGACCAATTAGCGAATCTAAGTCATGGGTGAGAAAAAAAATGTTGTCAGTTGATTAAATTTCTCTGTTTTATTATGAGTCTCGAGGTAATATATATATATTGTAAATCTTCTGATTTATCCCCTGGAAACATGAGTCTAGCAGCAAAAATTCAGCGATGCAGTAAGAAATATTTATTATAAGCCTTCATGTACACATGTATTAGGCATTTGTTTATTGTTTTAGGTTCTATGTAGTTACAGGCAGACACATAAACACACACACCACACACACACACATGCATACCACGCACACACACACACAAATACACTCGTCCTTCATAGCCTTGGGCCAATAAAATATCGGGGATTTGATAGCTGGAAGTTAGGAGCGATGCACCATCACTTGGCTGCTATTCGTTTACAGTTTTGTAACCAGGAGGGACTTGAAATGAATCGCCATACTTAGGGATACAACACACTGTCTTTAAAAAAGATCGAACGCACCTCCTTATCATCGTAAGTCCAATGGTCTAACTGCTATACCAGATACCTTCAAAAATACCTACGCTTACAGACAATCGGTGTTTGTTGAAAAGTATGCTGAGTTTAAAAAGTCCACATTTATTGCCTCACTAAAATAGAGGCTATTATTCTTCAAATTAATTTGGATAATCTTGATGCACAACGAAACGTTTATTGTATTTTGGTGACACGCTTTAAGGTAAATTGCAGTGTTTTTGTAGCGAATTTCTCTTTTCGCTTGTAGTCTGAAATGAACGAATTTTCGAGTTAGGCGATTTCAACATGAAGAACAGAAATATTCAAGGGCACGATCAGGGAAGTGGACCGGTTGGTGTACAAATGTGATCTCACTCTTCGCCAAAAAATCACGAATGAGTGACGCACATTATCGTGTTCTGCTCTTACCATTTTTTACTTAAATTTGGCGTGAACACAAAATATCGTTAATGTTTCCTTTAAAGGTGTTCGTTGGAAATGATTTGATTGCTATTTGTAGGCTGTCAAGCGATCCAGTAAAGGCTGGAGTGTAGAAATGCTAGTAACACCATTTCTAGAATTTCACCGTTTCAACTTCTTTCCGAAGTTTTTGTTGGTGGCGCGTGTTATAGTAAGCAGTTACAAATGAGAATGTTGAGGTGTTACTGGTAATATTACCAGTGAGTTTTAATTTTTACCCGTGACAAAAAACTCGTTCCAGCAGCGGCTAGTCGTTACGGCAGATGCACTTCGTCCAAGTTCCGCCTTGTCAAAGACTTGCACTCGCAGCCAGTCGCATGCCAATGGGAAATTTGTCGTCCTCGGTATACGAAACAGTGAATAAAACATTCTCTGATATTTTGAATAACAGTTCGGCTGAGTTAAGATATGGTATACGCAACTCAAGCAGAAAAGAGTTGAAATAACAATCAACGTATCATATTTCACGTATGTACATCGTTGACAAGTAAGTTATTGCGATATTTGCTTGCGGTATTCGTCTGCAGTTTTCAACTTAACCCAATATATATTGTGCCTTCAAACACAAGACATCTGTAAGAGTTTATATTATAACTACAAGAAGACGGCGAGGTGCCACAATCTTTAGTACGCCTAGCAAAAATTCTTAGAGGCATTTCGTCCGTCTTTGAGTTCTGAGTTCACATTCCGCCGTGGTCGACTTTGGATTCGATGTAATCGACTGACAATTAAACCTCTGTTCCAAAGTTTGAAATAAATATTATAACTACTAAAGGGATTATAATTTATAAATACAGTACAAGATGAATTGCTATTTGTATGTAAAATTAAGGGAATTACAAAGCAATGTTAGAATATACTATGCATTCAGAACGTCATCGGTCACAACTTTGCATTCGCAATATAACCTTTATTCTTTTATTCTTTTACTTCTCTCAGTCATCTGATTGCGGCGATGCTGAAACACCACCTTGAAGGGCTTTTAGTCGTACAAATCGACCCCAGCACTTATTTCTTAAGCTTAGTACTTACTCTATTGGACACTTTTGCCGAAGCGCTATATATACTTAATGTTTTGTAAGTATATATACACCACTATATATATATATATATATATATATATATATATATATATATATATATATATATATATATATATATATATATATATATATATATATATATATATATATATATATATATATATATACATATATATATATATATAATATATATATATATATATATGTGTGTGTGTGTGTGTGTGTGTGTATGTATGTATAACATATACACCACTATTATATACGTATAAAATTAATTTCGGAGTCTAAAACGCCATGAATTGCAGTGTAATAGTATCATAATCGCTGAATAATTGTCGAACACATACCAGCTATCATTACAGCCTTACTATGTTTTCACTGAAATAGAAATCGTATAAAAGATTTATGTTGTATATTTATAGATTACTGTATAAAGCAGAAAAGCATCACCTAATCTCGAGACTAAGAAATATTATGAAAATGGTAGAATTTGCTTAATCAATCTGCTGAAATACTGATATTTGCACTGGTTTCCTTCCTGTCATCTACTTGCCAGTAGCGATTCAGGTCACGTTAAAACCATGTTTGTAATTTTATCGATCATTTACCAGCTTATAAATTGAACTTTCATTACCATGTAATGTCATATCTCCTTCAACTCAAAATCCAGCATCAATGTCTTCCCTTATCTTTTGAGTTCGTTGAAAAGCAAAAAACATTGTCAGGCAGTTTGTTTTTGACAACATGCACAGTTGATTATGTTAATTTTTCTCTTAGGTACCTGCGTATCAATTTTCATTATTGTCCTTTCTTTTTAATATTCATCTATAAACTATGTTTTTCATTTAATTCGGCTTTTCTTCATAAACAGAAGTATAGCCAGTTTTGCTGTAACAACAGAACATAATAATCAATTAGTTAAATGCGGGCTACCATACTTAAAGTGGTCTTCCGAAATTAATTTTTGATTAATTGATAATAAAATAGAAATATAACGATTCTGGGATGAATTATTATTAACGCTAATGAATTTCCTTCTCATTAAACTTACACTTTCAACTGATTATGCACTACTTTTGGCTCTCTAGCTTCCACACGACAGGCTGCATCTATTTTTCATACAAAATACGATATCTGTTAGTCACTCTACGTACTTGGCAGTTGTATATGGCCTACGTTTTTGCCTAGGTGCACTAATAAGACCAAAACATGTCAGAAGATGTTAGCATGGTTGTCAAGGATCAATTCAATTCTGTTAATGACATCTCCATTAAATTGCTGTTTATCTAAAATTCCGGGAGTTTTCTCCTTTGTCACTTCCTTCTTACAGTTATAATGTCAATTGTTTCAGAAGATTTGACTTACAACTTGAAGAATGCTAGCGTGCACTGGACAACCGCTTTTATGCAGAATGATCCTTTTGGAAATTTTATAGCATCAATTAGTGTTACTTTTAAATCACAATATAATCACGTAAATTTTGAGTTCAACTCACTCTTCCTTCTAATTTAGTATAAAACTTTTCCCAAATAATTTTCTGTGATTTTCAAGTATACTTTATCCTTTGGTTATTTTTTCTTCTTAGCTTTCTTTGAGACTTTCTTTTATTCTGGTATCTCCTAGAGATAATTTTAAGTACTACTTTCTCTCTGTACATGTTGTTACAGGTGCGAAATAATCGGTTAAAATCTCGAAATTTTGTTAAACATTAATACCATAGAATTACGCTGATTTACTAAACCTAGTACATGATGTAAATGTACATGCACATGGGCACAACAACCTCCTAAGCAGACTGAGTGCAGATATGAATAGCATATCCGGAAGGATAGGAAAATATTGGACTTATAAGCCCTAACATTCACTCCACAATTGCCCATGACCATATGGCGTAGTGGTTAAGAGCGCAGGCTACTAACACCAAGATTCCGAGTTGGATTCCAGACAGTGACCTGAATAATAATAATGATAATAATAATAATAATAATAATAATAACAACAACATAGAAAAATACCTTAGAAATGAGCACCCAGGTTCAAAATTTCTCCAAGACATCTGATGATGGGTATATCAACCGAAACATGATAACAAACAAGATGAGGATAACTATCCGTCAAATGTAAATAATCTAAATAATATGTATATATGTCTGCTTACGCATACACATGCGCACACAGACATACATGTACAATAAATGTAGCAGAGTGCATACAATTATTTACCATTGAATGTCTATCAGTGTCTCTCATCACTCCTGTTTTTATATACGGACATAATGATGTCGAGAATATTTACGTTCTGAGTTCAAATTCCGCCGTGGTTGACTTTGCCTTTCATCCTTTCGGGGTCGAAAAATAAGATCTAATCGACTGGCCCCCTTCCCCCAAAATTTCGGGCCTTGTGCCTAGAGTAGAAAAGAATATTAGAATAGACATGTCATGCATATGTATTAAAATGAATACATCACCTATATGTATATGCATTTCTCATCGTTTTAGCAATATTGTAATAGAAGTCTGAAGTTAAAATACGTAATTGTTAAAAATATATCAATGTTAACCAGATGTTCTCGTTGGTTCACTAGAAACTGTGCCTCGCTCTCCTTGTTCAGTGACTCAGGACATCTTTTATCACATACTTGTAATTAGTAATTAGAACTAAGCGTAATTACAGGAAATATTCATTCGAAGAGTGTTGAATTCGCTTGAAATTATTGATTGTATTTGTAAGAGTTCCAAGGTACTGAGATATTCTCTTGTATCTTATCCTCGTTTCTGTCATATTTTAATTATTTTGTTTCCGTTGTAGTCCTCCCTCTCTCTGTATCTCTCTTTCTCTTTTCGTCTTCCTCTCCTATTTCTTTTAGTCCGTCTGTCTCTACTTGCCTATACATTTCTGGCATTACAGACGTCATTTGTTTCAAACGTAAGATTTCAGTTAATAACAAATGCTAGGGATAACACGTCATACATTATGGCAGGCCAAACATTCTGTCAATTCACATTTCTAATTACTTGTCAATGATTATTTTCGTAAAATTTACAACGATGAGTTCTGTACTCTCTAAAGCAAATGCAACAGTTCACTTTATATTTTAAAATAAAATTTAAAAAAAAAAATGGAATTTTTTTTCTACCGTAGGACGGTGTATACCGCTGTTTCAATGAGAGAATTTCACTTTTATCGTTAAGTATAAAATAAGGATAAGTCGATTGGACCTATGATAAAAGACTGTCCACCTGTGATCATTCCATAGTTTTGTATACCCTACGATGCATTATCGAATGTGTCTTTTCTTTAATTGAACACAGTACTGCTTGTATTTAACCAAATGCATGGTAACATTCACATTGAGTCACTATGAAAATAATAATTCTTAAAACTGACGATTTATCTGTCACAAAGAAAATCACTACGCAAAATTGCACTCAAACTTCACTTGTTACCACAACGTGGTTTCTGTTTGAACTGGGGTTATAGAGAACGTTGATATATCGCAACACCACGAAGGGGAACCCCGTAGTGTTGCCACATCGAACGCTTTGAGATTAGTCTCATTACTCTATTTACTGACCGCTTATGTGCCGTATGTGTACATATATATATATAATATATATCTGCATATATGTATGTATGTATGTATGTATGTATGTATCTATATATATAAATATATATATATATATATATATATATATATATATATATATATATATATATATATATATATATATATATATATATATATGATATATATCTGCGTATATGTATGTATGTATGTACGTATATATATATATATATATATATATATATATATATATATATATATATATATCATCATAAATATACAGGGATTAGCATTGAGTTGCTTCTCCAACATACTGAAAATTTAGAAATAGCAGTCAAAGAACTACTGATTCTAAACTACAAATTTTTCTCTAAACGGATGGCGATATTTATGGCACACATAGAACAAAAAACCAGAGTGAAAAGCAAAAACAAACCCGCCTTTATATATATATATATATATATACACTACGTCCCACATTATTAGGCAAATCAACCTCCTCTCAATAAATAAATAATTGTAAATTCGTTCAAGATCAGTTGTTTTCCCATTGACTGTTGGCAACACTTATCTGTGCACATTCTGTTAAAATAAATCGGATCAGTGCAGATGCCAAGAAACGTCGGCCATTTATTTTTGGGATTAGGCAACATTTTCTCCGTCACAATTATTAAGCAAGTAAAAATAAAATTGTAACTGAGTCAAAACAAACATTTAATCGAACAGTAATGGTTTAAACAAAAATTATTCATAAAATACTTAATGGTAAATGTAATAATGCATTCAAATGAAAATAATTATGTGATTATGATGTCATACAACTCCTAATGTTTGATGCATGATCCTCCACATGCAATAACCTTCCTTTCGCACTGATCCATTGCATTTGTCAAGGTGATGATATCCACTCGTGTCATGCTTTGAGCAGCATCTACAATAGCCTCGCAGGGAGAATCTTTAGTTGAAAACTGCCGTCCAACTTGGTAAACACAACTCTTCAGGACACTCCACAGGTTATCGATCGAGTTTAAGTCAGAGGAACAAGGTGGCCACTCCATCAAACGACCCCCACTCCATAAAACGACTTTGCTGTAGATATTTCTTAGAAAGAGTCCTTCGCTGCATGAGACGGGGCACTATCTTGCATATAGACCAGCTTTCTCTTGAATGAAAGCTTTTGATTCTTGAACCAAAACCTAAGCAACCGTAGCTATGCTAACACCAGCACCCGACCCACACATACACCCAACGTGGACATCAATATACGTTCTTCTAACACTAACGCTCGTACACTGGAACAAAACCACAATGGATCCCAACCCATTAATATTCTAGACAATAACAATACCAATAATAACACTGATAGGACTAATAGCCATAACAATAATTCCACTGATCTAGATTCCTACACATCCCCTTATAACATATCCTCCAATAATAATAACTCAACCACAAGCATACGCAACCCTCTAGCCTCCTACACTTGTAACTGTCGCTCCGGGACTATCTGTCCGCTTCAAACACATTGCGTAAGATACAATGTAATATATAAATGCACCGTTAAAAATCTATTACGTAACCCTACTGCCACGTACATTGGTGCAACTATAAACATTAAACATCGCTACGCAGCACACATGCACTCTTTTAGATACGACAAACACAGTAAATCTACAACATTAGCCAATCATATTCATCACCTCAAAAACAAAAATACCCAATACACCTTAAAATGGTCCATCTTAGATTCTTGAACCAAAACCTAAGCAACTGTAGCTATGCTAACACCAGCACCCGACCCACACATACACCCACCACGGACATCAATATACGTTCTTCTAACACTAACGCTCGTACACTGGAACAAAACCACAATGGATCCCAACCCATTAATATTCTAGACAATAACAATACCAATAATAACACTGATAGGACTAATAGCCATAACAATAATTCCACTGATCTAGATTCCTACACATCCCCTTATAACATATCCTCCAATAATAATAACTCAACCACAAGCATACGCAACCCTCTAGCCTCCTACACTTGTAACTGTCGCTCCGGGACTATCTGTCCGCTTCAAACACATTGCGTAAGATACAATGTAATATATAAATGCACCGTTAAAAATCTATTACGTAACCCTACTGCCACGTACATTGGTGCAACTATAAACATTAAACATCGCTACGCAGCACACATGCACTCTTTTAGATACGACAAACACAGTAAATCTACAACATTAGCCAATCATATTCATCACCTCAAAAACAAAAATACCCAATACACCTTAAAATGGTCCATCTTAGATTCTTGAACCAAAACCTAAGCAACTGTAGCTATGCTAACACCAGCACCCGACCCACACATACACCCACCACGGACATCAATATACGTTCTTCTAACACTAACGCTCGTACACTGGAACAAAACCACAATGGATCCCAACCCATTAATATTCTAGACAATAACAATACCAATAATAACACTGATAGGACTAATAGCCATAACAATAATTCCACTGATCTAGATTCCTACACATCCCCTTATAACATATCCTCCAATAATAATAACTCAACCACAAGCATACGCAACCCTCTAGCCTCCTACACTTGTAACTGTCGCTCCGGGACTATCTGTCCGCTTCAAACACATTGCGTAAGATACAATGTAATATATAAATGCACCGTTAAAAATCTATTACGTAACTCTACTGCCACGTACATTGGTGCAACTATAAACATTAAACATCGCTACGCAGCACACATGCACTTTTTAGATACGACAAACACAGTAAATCTACAACATTAGCCAATCATATTCATCACCTCAAAAACAAAAATACCCAATACACCTTAAAATGGTCCATCTTAGACTCTGGAACTCCATACCAGGGCCAGCGCTCCAATTGCAAGCTTTGCCTAACGGAGGCGTTCCATATTTTAAAAATACAATTCTCCCACTCTACTTAATCGATATAACGAAGCGTTTAGCAACTGCAACCACCGCTCTTTCCACACATTCAGGTTCTATTACAAGCAAAATTGCACAAATGATCACGCAACATAATAACACAATCCCCCACAGGCAACCAATTCAACCTGGCAAAAACATCCATCTTTCACCATCTTTTGAATAGGATTATTTCCTTTCGATCATCTCACCACACATATACCACCAAATCTATTTCTCCTATTCTCAATTTCACAAGAACACTACCTACACAAACAGACTACGTCACCTCTTTCAATCCCTTTCCACCGTCTATAAATAGGCTTGGCAGCATCCTAAAATATGATACTACTAACTACCTTTCCCACCCACCCCTTTCCTTTATCTCTGTCCTTGGTTTATCACTCATACCCCCACCATCTATATACTACACACACGCATTCCTTCCTACTCACTAGACCTTTTAACCTCATCCCCTATTCCTCCTTCACTCTATATGCTCATCCCCTCTACCCTGTTAAGAACAACTGACCGTAAATATATCGCTACCATCCTCCACCTCTACATTCTGTCTTCTTGACTTGACCTAATTACCGCTCACTTTTCACTTGACTTGGACATCCTTCAAGTAAACAAGCAAACATCCATCGTAATATGGAATATATGTACCTCTGCTATCTATGCTATATCAACTTTCGTTCCAACATAAATTTCCGGATTATTCACACAAGGATTACTTTGCACGGATTTCTACACGGATATTTACCACTGGAATGAAACTACAGTTCAAGTACTGTTCTCTCAGCACATCACAATCTTTACCACTTCATACTAAAAATATCCGCCTATGGATATAATAATAGATTACTTTATTTTTTCTGTCTCCGATGAAGGGAAGTACTGGATCTTCCCAGAAACAGCTGTAAGACTCTATCCATAAAATTCTTCAACCTTACCTTTGCTCTCTTTATCTTTTTGTTTTTATATATTTAGATATATATATATATATATATATATATATATATATATATATATATATATATACATATATAAACGCTTCTACTTCAGGTTTTCTATAGTTCGTAAATAACGAACTCTTCGATGGTAACAGCTACAACGAAGAAAACATTTTATGAACAAGATAACTACGCAGTACTGTGTTGATAACGTGAGCTAAAATTATATATGGTTGCGTTTGTGCGTGTGTCCGAGCGCGTGTCAATACATATGTATGTCTATATATGTATGTATGTCTATATATATATATAGGAGAATATACAAATAATAACAACAGACGAGGACAGGTGGTGTAAATAACAAAAGTATATATTAGCATGACGCTCGGGAATACGGAAAGTCTTTGACGTTTCGAGCTACGCTCTTCAACAGAAAGAATACGGAGACAAGGAGAAAAACACGGAGAAAAAAAAAATTGAATCGTGTTCAGTCAACGGTCAATCATATATATATATATATATATATATATATATATATATATATATATATATATATATATATATATATATATATATATATATATATATATATACATATACATACATATATATATATATATATATATATAAATATATATATATATATATATGTATATATATATATATATATATATATATATATATATATATATATATATATAGACATACATATATATAGACATACATACATATGTATTGACACGCGCTCGGACACACGCACAAACGCAACCATATATAATTTTAGCTCACGTTATCAACACAGTACTGCGTAGTTATCTTGTTCATAAAATGTTTTCTTCGTTGTAGCTGCTACCATCGAAGAGTTCGTTATTTACGAACTATAGAAAACCTGAAGTAGAAGCGTTTGCATGGTATAAATATTAGTATGAATATACATGAATTTTGTATGTATTTATATAAATTTATCAGCATCTTGTTGATTTTGTCGAACAATAAATTTGTCATTGAACAGAGAAGAAATCTTTAACTGAAATTAGATTTTACGGAAAGTAAATTTCTACCACCGAGTTTAATAAGGAAACACTTTTAAAAATTAGATTATCAACGTTAATATTTATAAATCCGAGAATACAAAGCGATAAAAATACTTTTTCGGGATTTTCATTTAATACTTATATTGTAATCTAAACTGCATAGAAGACATTTGAATAATATAGAACTTACTTTATTTTCCCGCAATTTAAATTCCCCGATGTTATATACTAGTAAAATTGAATTTGGTGAATGTACATAAGAGAAAATAAATTACTATAGAACGTTCTTACATAAGGGATTTTATTGATTTGCATATAGACATGTAAATAAGAGTTTATTCATTCGGATCATCCAAAATTTAAGATATAGTGTTGCAAGCAAATCGTAGTATGATGTGTAGTATACTTAACAAAATCTTCTATATTCTTTCTAGCAAATATTGTTTGATGTTCACTAATACCAACACAAATTTTTCCCATTTGTCTTACTCAGCTATAGTTTCAACAAAAGAGTTAATATATATTTCCGACAAACGTAAGCTGTAAAGACATTTTCCCACCAATCAAAGTTAAAATTGGTAAAATAGTATATAACTTTTGAATAGAATACTATTTTTATACTACAAATAATGTTTTATAATCCATTTCTTTCATAATTATAGGAAACATTATTAAACACTTGCCGCAGTTGAGTCTAATTTATACAAACAATATATAAGGTGATGTTAATATATCAAATGCGCTAAATAACAACCTGTGGACTATTAAGATGTGAGTAAAAACCATTACTCGCTGAATAGTTAATTATTAGTGGTTTAAAAAAAAAGACGTATGTCGTAGGTACTATGAACAGCTGTAGTCAAGCATATACTTCACTATACTTCATGACGTCGTGATGGAAGTTAATGTGTAACAAAATAAGCATAATGGAAAATTTCTGAAAGGTGTTGCAGCGAAATGAAGGTAAATTTACACAATAAAATGAACCAAAAATAATTTTTGGCCAATTGAAATTAGTGTTGAGAAAATACTTGTCAAAAGAGAGAACACTGATATTTAAATCGATTAGAAAGTAAATAGTCGTGGGTACACTGGTTAATGTAGAAACAATCTATACAAGAGGCAATCCCAGTAAGCTACACCAGGCATGCAATATATATTTACTAAGTCATTCTGTCATTACTTCTTCAGCAAGAAAAGTGAAATCTATGTATCTCTCAAGATGTTCATAAAACACCATAACAATTCAAGAGTTGTCTCCTAAAGAATGAAAGCAATAATTTTTTATTTAGATACAAGACCAATAATTATGAGGGAGAGGGGTACAGTTAATGCTATCGAAGCCAGTACTCGACTGGCACTTTATTTTCTTTTTTTAGATCCTGGAGGGACTAGAGGCGAAGCTAACTTTCTAATGATATTGCCAGTTCGCTGCCGTTAAATTTTTAAAATTATAGTCAGTGTCTCACATGGGTTTTTCTCTTCTGTGTAACTAATTCAGGTTAGCTTTTAACGCTGTTTTCATTTAATGTATTACCTCTGACCTAATTATTGTTGCATGTGGATGGTGATTCACTAATTTCAGATATAATTATTTTTATTGAGCAGTAGATATTCCCTAGCAGTCCTATCCATTTTCTAATTACGCTATAGTGTTTATTGCCTTCCTTCGTGTCAGGTTTCCAGATCAGTGAAAATATCTGATTTCAAAAGTTTTCAGACTCCATCCTTGCATCTGGTTAGACTAAAATATGGATAATACTTTAGCCAATATGTGTGAAATATCTGTTTGACTTAGCTAATAAAATTTAACAAATTCAAATGATACACGTAGGGTGAGGTATTTGTCATTAGCTTTATTATCTATTAGCTAAAGAAAATCAGAGTGGAAGATCCCAAAATTTGCCATAATGGTGAAAATTCAGGGTATGATTAGGCCTAATAAAATCACCCCAGCAAAGCATGATCTTTCTCATAGTACCAGACAAAGATAACTAATGAATAATCAATGAGTTGTGCCGTAGATTGCAAGCAGATAAGGAAAATACAAAGAGCTGAATCCTGTTATTTGGTTTGCATGCAAATCGGGACTTTGAAGTTTTTCTACTAATTTTTAGTTATATTCAATTCGGAGTATTGAACTTTCTATACATTTTG
>NC_142931.1:64808816-64838816 GCF_046866305.1 Octopus bimaculoides | reverse complement strand
TGAAAATTCCATGCTTATTTCGGAAACTAAGGCGATTGGAAGTTTATACAGAACCATGAAATATATAATTTCTTTTCAAACTGTATTTTATTCAAAACATGTAAATCTTTAAATGAAGTGAATGTCTCTGCAGATCGCATTGAAAACAAATTGGAAACGAATCTAGAAGCTATAACGTTTATTATACGCTTGTTTCCTTTTCTATTTTGAGCGTTATCTATTGTCTTTTTCGCTCTTCGTTGAGAAGTAAAGAATCTTAATGATGGAACAGAATCTAAAATATAATTAACTATAATATTATTGTACTACTGTATGGGTACGTTGGAAATGCTTTACCAACTTTAGATATGTGATGCAACATTCTTATTTTTATCGGAAAAATTCATATAATAAAAGATTAAGCCACATTAGTGTATACCCTCCTTTACGCAAAGATACTATTCAAAATCATTTCCATCTCAAGTTATACATCCGTAACATAGATGAACCCAACACACGAATCCTTTTTGAAAACTTTCAGGTGAGCACTGTTGTATCCACTTCTTTACAACCATTACCACTAGTCTACTTCATTAAATTGCCTCTGAAGACTGTTCTTCGCTGGATCGAAAAGACTGAAAGAAGCGGGAGCTAGATCCGGACTATACTATGGGTAAAGACCACTGAGCAGCACAATCTGTCGGCTACCTATTTTTTTTTATTAAATACATGAATAACCGTTAATTGTTATGGTCAATGGAAATAGATATTCTTAAGTCTTTTTGAGTGTTTTAATATATTCACTATTCACAGTGCTGCCACGTTCAAATCAGATGTGAAGTGTCGCGATGCACATTTTGCACACACTTTCTTGTGCTTTTTGGAATGCGTTGTGATCACAAACTAGTTATGGAGCAAGCTCACGGAGTATAGCCCATCTAGTCACGCAGCTTATATCGTCCACTCGCTGGCGATTCATGACAATGGTCGATGTTCGTGGTGACTAATTGCGTTATTTGTCTTGAGAGCTAGATTCCCTTCTTTAAACTTCATCCATATGTACATATTGTTCTTGTCCATGGTTTTATCTTCGTTAACAACATGTTGCCTTTCGTGGATGACAGAGGAACTGTACCCTTCTTTTGTCAAGATCTCAATAACGGTGCATTATTTCTGCTTTGAATCCATTATCTGCCTGCAATAAAATACCAGAAAAATAATTACTTAGAAGACTTAATCTAGTATACTCTGCAATCTGAACGACGTTTGCCATTTAAGAAAGAAGTTATACTCACCTTTACATTACTTTCAGGGCAACCATCTAAAAATTGAATATACTGGATATGCGTCAGAAAAAAATAACGGGAGCACTCAAAAAGCGCGAACCTCCGCCAACGTCCTCTTAACAATTAGCCGGAGATGATTTCTAAAATGAGAATATTTGAAGTAAACTCGACTGCTCTAACAAACGAGAATACTAAAAATGAACCCGACCGCTCTCAAACATTCAGTAAAAAAACGGAAAAATAATCCAGAATCCTTGTCCGGTGCCTGATCGTTCCCAATGGTAGTCATGGAATGTCATGGTGGGTATGCGGGCCATGTTTCTAAAGCTGTATGTGTGTCGTCTGCTGTGGGAACAGGGGCAGTTTTCTCTATGCAGGCATTTTAAAGTCTATCCACTGATATAGTGTATTTACGACCATTAAGGTCTATAGTGAAAACTTTATCGGTGCGTGAAAGAAAACGGTAAGGACCTGCATACGGTGTTGTTAACGGAGGTTTAGCAACATCGTTTCGCACAAAATCGTGAGTCCAAGAAATAAAGCTTCCTTCAAGGCAAAGCTAGAATTTCACTTGTCAAGTAGGTAAGAGGTTTTAAACAGGAGCTATATATTCAAAATTGGTAAAACTAAAAATAGTCGAGGATCAACTAAATTCATGATTGTTACTGAAAATGTTAGTGTTATTTAATTTCTGAAAGGTTTCGCTACCGTTTGTTTATGTAGTTTGATTTCTATTCAGTTTCTCCTAAGATAGAGACACGAGTAAAATTAACAATAGAGAAACGAAAATAAAACTTTGGTAATAGCAATGCCACCATAGTTTACGTGGAAACCATCAGTATGCTTTCAAGGGAGATAATCAGAGAAAGACTTGAGAGTCCGTAAGATCGTAATACTTCATGTAAAGTAAAGTAAATATTACAAAAAAATAATCCCGTATACTTGTCCAGCACCGGATTGATCCTAAAATCTAACCCTTTCGTGCCAGTCACGAGTCCAAACATCCTTGAAAGTTTCATCCGAATCCATCCAGTTATCTTGTTCATGGACAAACAAACAAACAAACAAACAAGACCGAAAATAATACCTCCGACTTCGCTAAGGCGGAGGCAATAAGTAACTACAGAATATTCTTGCATAAGCCATTGAATGGACTTTACTTTAGTATTGTTAAAAAAAAAAGGAATTGTGCTATCGTATCACTGAATGATTATAGTTTTGTGTAAAATGAAAAGTAAACAATTTAGTAGAGTTACACAGCGCATGAAGAATATATTAAACGGAATTCTTATTTTCTATCGCAACAGAACTGTGACGCCCACATAAATGTCATGTAGATAGTAATTCTTCTTTTACTCTACCTTTACTTATCGTGGTGTTGAGATAACTGCTTATGGGATTACCAGTAATATTTCGAAGAAAATAGACTACAGTTCCTCACCTCAGAAATGTATATGTACGAAAATCTCTAGCAAATCAAAGTTAAAGTTGATGGTGTTACTTATGAATTGAATTTGGTTTCCTTTTTATATAATCTTTCCCAAATCTCTCTTGTCACATGAATATAAAGATATTTATCATGACTGTGCTTCAGTTCAACTCGACTTCTAAGAACTAGATTTAAGATAGAAATAACATATCAAATGCATTATATAGTCAACTGGAAATAATCATGGAACTAGTAAAATCAATAGTTACTCATTGACTAATCTTATTTTGAATCTTTCAGCAACTAGGGGGAAACTACTTCGGACAAGTGCTGGACGCATATCCCACATGTTATGATTCATGGTGTAATTTTTCAAAGTTTTCTTAAGCAATTCTTTAGCAACAGTTTATCTAATCCAGAATCTAATTCCTGATTACGTTTTCTGGTATCAGAAATAATACGTTTACATTTACTTTCCGATAGAATATAAAAATTGTGGGGCGGTGTATCATATAAATGAACATGATATACACGAATATTCATATATATATATATATATATATATATATATATATATATATATATATATATATATATATATATATATATATATATATATAGTAATATCGTAGAGAAAGGATTAACATGAAGTTTATTTTTATTGTTAGTGCATGATGAGTAGATGCATGGCAATACCTTATCGATAGAAAATTGGAAAGTTCAATTAGATAAAAACACAAATAGTAAAAATCATGTGTTAGGTACTATGTGTACCTGTGTGTCCATCATTGACTGTTAGGATCATCCATTGTATATCATTCTTATTATAAACAACCTTAGCTAATCATGTACTTTGCCTTATTTACAAAAGTTGTGATGGAACTGTTACAATGTAAATATTCAAGAATTTAATTACGTTACAAATTTCCCTTCTGCATAGGCTAAAATACTCACTGCAGCAAGACAGAAATTGTTATTAATCAACTGGAATTTTTGTCTTACTAGAATAAATGCCATTAGTGTTAATGGCAATTCTTCTCAACAATACCAAGGTAGAGAATTCGGCTATTTCAAAATGATTTAGTATTATCCTGTAGTTCAAATACATATGCAGTGTTTAACATAGAAATTTCATTCTAAAGACAATTTTATTATTCTACACCAACTTGTGTATATATACATTAAATTAAGGACTCTGTCACCAATATGACGGCACTTACAGTGAAGTCCATGCTTCGGTGACGATAGTAATAATATTAATGAAACATGTCCAAAGCCATGGTTCGTGTATATGCTGAAATAATTAGAATAAATTATTAATAAGGTTTCTTCCTCACCGCGTAACTAATTCTGGTTAGCATTTAAATCTGCTTTCATTAAATATGCTAACATTAACCTAAGTATTGTTATTCATGCACTTATCGTTTCTGTTTAATTTACACTGACCATATGAACGTCATACGACCCCCATCCATTTTTCCAGTTAATATACATATATTCTATGAATTTACTCGCAAATTGTAAATCCCACTTACATTATTCTACTGGAATATGATTTTATATCTTAGCCAAGAAGACTATGGAATATAATTTTGATGAAGTTTAAAATTTAAATTCATCGAACGTGGACCCATTGAGAATAACTATTATTGTTACCATAATATCAGTTCTGGTTAAATAACTGGAGCGACGATTTCGAAATTTCAATTAATTAAATTTAATTGAAAACTACAGAAGTTAGTAAATCACATGTTGAAATTACAATGAAAATTTATATATAGGTTTAATTAGATAGGTATATTCTTTACAGGAAAAATGCCTTGATAGATATTGATTGCTAGTATTTAAACCAAGTTATATACAAAGGGAAACATTGTGATAGGAATGAAGTTTCTAAAAGGTATGTATGTATGCATGTATGTACGCATGTACGTATGTTTGTATGTTTGTATGCATGTACGCATATATATATATATATATATATATATATATATATATATATATATATATATATATATATATACATGCACACACATATATTGATACATAGATATACGTACATATTCATCTGTACAAATATATATATATGTATGTAGATATATATATATATGCACATATATGTATGTGTATAAATAGATACCCATACATATATACGTACATTATATATGTATATGAAACCTCGCCTTGGGGTTAAAAGATCGTAGTAACGTCCGTTCGTATGGAACAGCCATGATGAAGTCGCGACACACATTACTTGCCAGTACACTTAATGATTTCATCTCTTACAGAGATTTTATAGATCGCTTCCAGGCGATTATTGTCCCTGTTAGTATTTATATATACGATTATGTGGTTGTACCGCAGTTAGAGCGTTTTAGGTCTTGTTTCTGGCAATGTAGGTGTTTCTAACACTCTTAATCATATCTTATGACAATTATAGTTTTACTTTCTGTCATTCTATCAAAACATTGCGCAGCGCTACATATATTAATATGTATGTACATATATATATGTATATATATATATATATATATATATATATACATATATATATATATATATATATATATATATATATATATATATATATATATATATGTATAAATATATATATATATATATATATATATATATATATATATATATATGTATATATATATATGTATATGTATATGTATACATATATATATATATATATATATATATATATATATATATATATATATATATATATATATATATATATATATCGGATTAAGCACATACATGTGAAACAAGGTAGAAAAAAGAGTACTCAAATACCAGAGGTAGAGGAATATGCTTTATTAAAAGCAGTAGAAATATCAGAAAAACTGTTACTCAGAGTTTCACGTTCCCATTTGTCGGACAGTTTTGTTAGAATCGAACAGAAGTGACGATATAATCAAATATAAAACTAGTTTAAAGGATACACTTTTGAAAATGGCTTTGTTTCATTGGTCCTTTCAACTAACGGTCGTAAGCATGCAATGATCAAAATAAATTCAGTTTAAATCATTAAGTATTATCTTGTAGTCTAAATACATATGCAAAGTGTTTAACAGAAATTTCATTCTAAAGACAATTTTATTATTCTACACCAACTTGTATATATATATATATATATATATATATATATATATATATATATATATATATATATATATATATATATATATATACATTAAATTAAAGACTCTGTCACCAATATGACGGCAATTTAACTTCAGTCCTACATAAACTAGAAAAATGAATTAGACTGACATGTTTATTTTGAACCTGTGGAAGGCAACACGAGATTCCGAAGTATCGTTCAAACTACAAATAAATAACTGTTGCTTTCGAGTCACACATTTCGTTATTGGGTTTGCCTTGGATTACGGATTACGTCAGCTATGTTTACCTCAGTGATCGATTGTGTCAATCGTATAAAAGTAAAGAAATTTTCTCGCTATATCTATAAACTTCTGTTGAGTTACTTCAGTCCTACATAAACTAGAAAAATGAATTAGACTGACATGTTTATTTTAAACCTGTGGAATGCACATGAGATGCCGAAATGTCGTTCAATCTATTATTATTATTATTATTATTATGTTTTTTTTCTTCTTTCTTCAAATTTTTTCCCATTTCTCGCCGAGTGTTTTCCGTACACCTAGGGCAGAGAAACGTTGTATGCATTCCCAATTTACACACGCAAATTCATAGGTAAAACATGTATTTAAGAAAAAAAAATCATGAATGGATGTTGTTTTCACAGCGATAATGCTCTTCTTAGTACATGAGTCGTTCCAGTTAGCACGATTTTTTGCACCTCCTGTAGAGATGGTAAGCCTGGTATCATTTTCAAATAGATTTCAGTACCTTTTTTTTATCATTCCTAGAGATCCTACAATCACTGGTATGGTAGTCGACTTGAGGTGCCACATTTTTTCAATTTCTATTAGCAAGTCTTTATATTTACTGATCTTGTCAAATTCTTTCGCCGCTTTTATGTTTCACGTTTGATTTGCATTTGTACAAGTTGGCTCCAAGTATCACCCAGAGACGCCAAGAGAAAACAAGTTAGATGTTCATGTAGGTGTCATGCCTAGGGTGTCATATATTTAGTTTTGTACATAATGTTGTTCTAGGGAATGTTTAAGAAACCATAAGAAAATTGTGTTTGTTTTAAATTTTGAGATTACATAGTCAGTATTTTACGGATGATATGGGCAGTTCCTATGAGCACTATCTTTTAAATTTCTGCCATTTTGGGGTTTCCTAGTATTTGAGCTAGGTAGCAATCAGCCCCTTTTGCTATCATTTCTAGGGCATTTATGACAACAAATATTGCTTTAGTCTTCAGGTTCCACATTTTGCTAATTTCTGTTTCAAGATCTTTATACTTGCTCAGTAATTTTTTTTGGTAGGTCTTGACATATACGTTTATATCGATTGGGACAGTCATATCAATGAGGAGGCATAATTTTTGTCTGAAGTCTTTCAATATGATGTCTGACCTATTTGCATCTATCTTCCTGTCAGTTTGAATGGTGAAGTTCCAGAGGAATGAAATGTGATCATTTTCAGGTACTAGGATGGTGTGTGTTCCCAACACATTTTTTATCAGGGGCAAGTCCAGGTTTTTGCAAATTTCCCAGTGAATATATTGTGCAGCTCTATCATGGATGTTGAGATACTCTGTAGGCGCAAGAAGACTGCACATGGAGATAACATGATTAATGGTCTCATTTTGTTGTTGACATACACGACATGTTGGGGAGCTGCCGTTCTTTAATATGTTGGCCTGGTAGTTCCTTGTAGGTGGGCATTGATCTTGGGCTGCTATGATAAACCCTTCTGTTTCTGATTTTAAGTCAAAAGCCATTAGCCATTGATGGGTAAGAGCTTTGTCAACATCGGCATTATTCGCCCTCTTTGGGTATTTGCCATTAAGAGTGTTTTCTTGCCATTAAACAGTCAGAATATCTAAGGCAGAAGTTTTAGCACGGGTTTTTATGCGCTTAGCTTTTTCTGCACTTGATTCTGGTACGTCTAATTCTTGAATTTGTTGTATTCGGAATTCCCTTAGATATTCCTTTACCTGTTTTGTTCCTGAGTATGATGCCTTCTTGTTTTTTCATGTTTTGAGACAAGTTTTAAGATCCAGTCCTCAGAGATTTTCAGGTAGGTGTCTAGGTCAATTGTGGCAATCTTCATTGTTAATGACAGTTGTAAAATTCCATTGCCTCCCTCTTTTCTTGGCAGATAAAGTTGTTCAATATCTGCCTTAGGGTGGTGCATTCTATGCATTGTCAACAGTTTTCGTATTTTCTGTCAAGATTACATATTTCAGTAATTGACCAGTTAACGATATTGAAACTCTAAGTCATGACCGGTATGGCTAAAGCATTGATTGCTTCGATCCTGTTTCTTGCATTCAACTCTGTATTCAGTATTGCTCTCATCCTGCGATAACACTCTCTTCTGATCCTTATTATTATTATTATTATTATTATTATTATTATTATTATTTAGTGAGATAAAATATACGAAGCCCAGTATACCCATCATGACTACCCGTCTGCTACTGTTGTTGTTGCCGCTATTACTGTTGAGTTTTGTTGTTGTTGTTGTTGGAACCCCCACTCAAAATGTCATGCGTTTCGCTATTATGCTTATTGTTATTTGTATTGCTCCCATTATAGTTTACATGTTCATATATATCTACGTATGTTTATATGGATATATATTATATCTGTGTGTATGCATGTACACACACACGCACACACACACATACACACACAAACACAAAACGATAGTTTGAAATGTTTTTTTTATAAAATATAAAAGAAACCTCATATAAAAAAGTAAATTAATTGTGGTTTTACATTATCAACCTCATTCTGAAAAATAAAGCATGGGATCATGTTTTATATTATTTCATTATTCATACATTTGCTGGAATGGTTTTTGTCATAGGTCTGCTGGATCAGTAACATGAACCACAACAGCAACAAAAACTATGAAATATGAACCCATGTCTCAGAAGGTAATAAGAATTTACAAATGATTTGTTTCACAGAAATTTCAGTAATTTATGTATTTGATAATGAATATTATATTCGTTCCGTTGATGAATCATGAATATTTCAGAGACTTTTATAACAATATCTTTCAATATTTAAAATTATTGAATCTAAATTTAGGAAACCTACATATATCTATTGCCGAAAGGTGTTTGGTATAATTGTGAATTATGTATTTTTATGAATTTAAATTTTTATATTTATGTTTTCTCAGTTGTACAGTTGCAGCAAGTAGGGTAGTTTTGAATGAAGGTATAAATACATGACCGCCTTAAGTAAATATTTTTTGTTTTGTTATTAGGTGATTTAAAGTGTTCCACCTTTAAAAATATTTTCTGCCATGATATTCTATTAATCCGAACTGTGTGAATAAAACTCGATAGAAGGATATTTAAAAAAAAAGCTATGCATCTTCTATTGGATAGCAAACGTAATTCAGCTCCCAGTTTAAAAAATCTAATGTGGCCATTGGGTGCCTTTAGCTGTTTTCACTCATTTGGTATCATTCATTTGGAATCATTCAAACTGGCCTTTCGTTTTTCCTTTGCTACATTTCTCCCTACTACAGCAACAATTGAGATGAAGTTTCTTTCTCTTACTTTTCAGTCTTCCACATACTGCAAAAACGTGCAGGGTGTTAACATCTTTCCTGTGACTGAACTACATAAAATAAAATATGTAGAAAATACCATCGAAACAAATCGTATATACGCAAAATTTAATGCTTTTCCTCGATGATTGTACAAAATGTTCGATCAACGGAATGACCTACACGTAGAATCAGCATAGGAGCGGCTGTGTACTCTATAGACTTACGCACATACGCACACACACACTCCACGCACACACACCACACCCACAACACAACGCACACACACACGCACACACATACAAATATATGAATATATTATATATTGTATACTTTAAGTTCGTTTACGGAAAGCGCTTTTGAATAGGCTTATAGAAGCTCCTAGTTTATTATGTTAGCTTCAGCTTAATGATACTAACTTGCAATAACATTTGAACGGGGTTTTATCGAAATGTGCCAATAGAATATAGGATAAATATAGGGAAAATAGTAATAATTATCCATGGATGGAATTATAAATATTTTAATAGACATCTACGCGCGTTTCCACAAATGATATGTTTCTTACGATCACAGTCCGTATTTTTTGGATGATTACAATACAGTCCCCAGTATCCTTGGACATCCGATGCATCATAATTCATGCGTTACTTTCTTTAGGTGATGTGGCACTAGCGTTGAAAGGAACAAATGTATAACGAAGGACATTCCATCCATGGATTATTATATATTATATATTATATATATTATTAATGACACACACACAACAAAATTGTCGCCATTTTATATTTATAATTTCGCGCATGCGCATTGTTTTTCCGTTTGTTGAGTACACAGTATAGTAGGGTTAGTTGGACACCGTCCGTGAGAAAAACTACAGCATGACGCAATTCGTGACGCCAGAAATTTGGAAACGACATGCAGTACTGCTTGATATTCGCACCGCAAAGATAAACTGAACGCAAGGATTTTGGCAGTATTCACCAAGATAAACAAGGAGCCCGCCCAGAAGAGTTGCAGAAGATTCCGAAGTCGACTGGAGACCTAGGTTGAAGTCAATGGCGAATTTATTGAATAAATTTACTCTTTTGTATTTCGAGATATTTGTATGTAATTTTGCTGAATATACCTGTTAAACCATAATTTAGACGACAACTTATTCACAGCACACACACACACACACACACACTCTCTCTCTCTCTCTCTCTCTCTATATATATATATATATACATGTGTGTGTGTGTGAGTGAGTGTGTGTGTGAGTGAGTGTGTGTGTGTGTATGTGTGTGTGTAGATGTCTCCCTCTCTTTCTCTCTTTATATATATATATATATATATATATATATATATAGAGAGAGAGAGAGAGAGAGAGAGAATCTACATATATATAATGAGCGACAGAAAGAGAAAAAGTGCGAGAAAAAGATTAAATATAATAAAATATTATACTAAGTATTTATTTGATATAATGATCATGTGTTCCGTTGATGTAAAGGATCAACATTAACTTTTATCTTGAGTTAAAATATATTTCTGTGTATATGCTCTGCAGTAGTGGAAATTAAGTGACCACCCTTGGGAAAATCTTTACGTTCAAAGAACATTGCAAAGAAAACCAATGGAGAACGTGGACTAGAAGGCTTGAGATACAAAGAAAATATGTTATATTATATATATATGTCTGTGTGTGGTACGTGTGTGTGTGCGCGCGTGATCGCGTGGGAGTGCGTAGGCGTACGAGGGAGTATTCTTATGCACGTACATATAACTGAGAAGTTGTGTGTGAGAGAGTATACTGTCAGTAAAATTTCACTGATAACACAGTAGTGAATGTATAGATAGGAGTACAGAGTGACTGAAAGAGTGAAAGGAAGAAAGAAAAACAGAGAAAATGGAGAGATAGAGAGAGAAAAGGGAGAGTGAGAGAAAGAGAGACACAAAATGGTAGATAGCAATAAGGAAGAAACAGAGTGGAGTAGCGATGGAGATATAGTGGGAGAAGGGAATAGGAAATATACAAAAAGAAAACGAAATAAAAAGGCAACACAAAAAATCTTTTGCGGTTCTAGAAAAAGCGTTATTGAACAGCATGTCTTAGGTTTGGGCGGAGATAGCTGTAATAATCAGGTTGGTTGTTCCATTAATCGAATCAAGATCAATATTAGATTTTTGAAATTATTTGACAAGACACATTTCGAATTTTCAAATATTTTCCTAAGAATTCTCTTTAGAACATGAAATGTATTCATATTCTCACTATCAGCCCGTTGTAACTATTAATTTTCGTACGGCAAAATGGAGAACTCACAATGGAACAGACGATACGCAGGATATTAATTATAGATAAGACAGCAATGTTGATTTGGATATCAATAGAAGAGCGTTGATCACAGAAATATGACTGATTTGGTATAGATATAGGTGTTTCCTTCAAAGTACAAACTATGGAAGATTAGTGGTATCACTAAATAGTGATATATTTTACAGTCGTATGTATATCATACAAATTAGCTTTTATCCGCTGACAAAGTATTGTACATTCGTTTTATAAAAGAAATCCCAGAATATTGAGATATACATACATATTTTAGTAATATAATTATTTATTTGACTATTCGTTTCAATTTTTTTAATATATATATTCATTTATTTATTTTCTTTTATGTTTTATAATCTCATAAATGTTTTCAGATTCTGTACACACTGCATCAGAATATTTTTCGTTTGTCTATTACACAATTTGGTTTTCATTCTTATTCTTGCTGGTAGTTCGTTGATGCTGTTTAGTTTCACTTGGAAAGTGAATGCATTGGTAATATTAAAAATTCCCCTCACAATTATCACTTAATATTATCATTTAAGTTTTGCATACAACAGTTGTAGTTGTTAATTTTCTTTTGGTAGTTTATCCCTAGGCATCTTCTGGTCAAAGATATGACCTTGATTTTGTTTCCCGGCATTAACGTATCCACAGCATTATGAAATGTGTTATTTATATACAAAAACAATAAGGTGTGATTTAAGTCATAATTGGCTGCTATTTATCCAGCTCTAGAAATCAGGTAGAGGACACCATTTTCGTTTGCATATTTTAATGAAGGACATAATTCACCGTATTACTGTACAATAGATTTATGTATCAGATCTGACAACATATCTACTAAAATATATCAAATAAAAAAATCCTGTGTCGTCTTTTATTTCTCTCTGAATGCACATTATTAGCTCTTCAATTTTTTTTATCTGTCAATTTTGTTAATGATTACATTTATATAGCCATCCGATAACTAGAGATCGATAAAACGGTATCAAACAAAGCACAAAGGTCGATAGAAAATCGACTAAAACCATTGAAGGCGTTGCCCCCATATGATTTACTAAAACCAGGAAAATAATAAAAGAATGAATAAAATAATATTCAAGTGTTTTCGTAAATTAAAAAAAAAACTTTCATTGATATCCCGTTACTTATGAAACATATCGGTATTTAAACATGTAAATGTTATTTTGCTTTCTTAATAAGTCAATAAGTCATTGATTTATATCATTGGCTACGAAACGTTAATCATAAAATATCATAAAATACAAAACATTTGATCTTTGACTCTATTTTTCACACTTGCGTGAGATGAACAGGTCGAAAGTATGATTAATATATAAGGAATCATTAATACACATCATGTTTTGAATAATATCTATCATATACAATATCGATTTCTTTTGATGAAGGACACGTTCAACAGTTTTTGCTAAACTTCTGCCCCATTATAAAAGTAATATTATTTATAGAAATATTTTATTACATGAGACTTACAATTAGCCAGATTGAAAAAGTAAAGCACTACCTGTATCAATGTTAGTGGTTCATATCTTTCCCTCCGTGTTGCCTTGTCCTTGTTATATATACATACTACAGATGACTACCATAGTTGAGTATTGTAAGCGAGATTAACGCATTCAAATTTGTGACCTTGCTGTGTCAAGTTGTTTAACTTATTTAGGAAAAATTTCGAGAAGTGTGTGTTGCAAGAAACTTGCTTCCCAAACACATGGTTCCGTGTTCAGTTCCAAAGTGTGGCACCATAAGCAAATGTCTCCTTGTATAACCTCGTGCGGACCAAAGATTTATTTAAAAATGGAGTTGACAGGTTGTTAAAATATATAAGAAGTTTATTTCTTGCAGACAATCGTTTTGTAAAAGAGATATAAAAATAAGAAGGCAAATTCAAAATTGAATCAAATAGAATAAAATAAATAAAATTAATTAGATGTATCAATGTAGTCTTCGGTGCATGAAGTATAAACAAAAACACAATGAACATATAAATAAATATATATATATATATATATATATATATATATATATATATACGACAATGTGTGTGTCTTTCTGTCTGTGTTTGTCCCCCAATACTGTTTGACACCCGCTGTTGGTGTGTTTATGTCACTATAACTTAGCGGTACGGCATTATATATATATATATGTTAACTTACAGTGGTGAATAATTCGATATATCGAATTTGAAGTCTCTGTCTCTTTTGAATATGAAAATTTAAAAGTTTAAAAACCTTATATATATATATATATATATATATATATATATATATATATATATATATATATATATATATATATATATATATATATATATATACATATATATATATATATATTATATATATATATATATATATATATATATATATATACATATATATATACATATACATATATATATATATATATATACATATATTTATATATATATACATATATATATACATACATATACATACGTACATACATACATACATACATACATACATACATACAGAGATAGATACAGTGATTGATTGATAGATAAATATTCCTCCAGGCTCACTGGTTCTAATTTTGCATTGATGAGGTTTTCATTAATATCCTAATGAGACAATAATTTATGGGACATAGCATTCTTGTTGAATAGGAGAGTAATAAGTTTTAAAAATCCGTAATAAGCAGGACAAGATACCTGAAAGAATCTACATTTTCTACCTATGTATTCAAGTTCAATTAAAAAACTACAGGTATTATAGTGGTGTGAATTCAATCGATTCTGTTGTTTCTTCGATTGATTTGTGCTTTTTCATCAATCAGAAATCTTACATGTTAAAAATAGACATAACTTTCTTTAAAACAAAATATTGATTTCAAATTTTGGCACAAGGCCATCAAGTTCCGGGTATGGGGTAAGTCGATCAGATCAATCACATTACATAACTGGTACTTATTTTACTAACCCCGAAAAGTTGAAAAGCAAAGTACACCTCGCCAGAATTTAAACTCAGAACGTAAAGACGAACTAAATGCTGTTACGCGCGTTGGCTGGCGTGCTAACGATTGTGCCATGCAACCGATGCGGAAACGTTGGAGACCTGCCTATCTATCTATCTATCTATCTATCTATCTATCTATCTATCTATCTATCTATCTATCTATCTCTGTATATATGTCTACACGCACACATGCACACATACACACACACATGCATGCACATATATTCGTATATATCTCTGAAGTTGTGTGATTGAGAGTATTATTGTTATTGTAAAAAAAGCATTAACAAAATGACTGCTATTGAATTGTCACGAGGAGCTGTTATCACAAGCAGCTACTCTCCACACACACCAAACACACAATCAAGAAAATGTGTCCGTTAGAAACCACAGATTAAGGCAAAAGAGGTGTGTTTCTAACTATGTATAACCTTCATTGGATTGTAGACTAAGTACGCAAAACAACTGTGATCATAATCATATAATTCCGACACCAGAGAGTCTTCCACGCGGTTTACGGATTGTTACAGTCTACAGGAAACATATGCAACTCTCAACTGATTGCCGTCTAAATTATGTTAAATTACAGAGTTTTTGAACACAGGTCATTAGAGATGGCTCGGAACACGTTCAACATGTCTGATTCTAAGGAAAATGGAGACAAAATGTGAAATTTATTCAATATATAGCAATATTGTCGCCTTTTATTGCTGCTGAGATTTACAATTCGTAGTTAGTTCTCTCTCATTAGTGTAAATAGCTAAGATGTTATACATTTTGATAGATAAGTATGAGGGTATGAGTGAGAAGATGGTCAAACGAGATCTGAGGAAACATGAAATAAATATAGATGAAGGAAAAGAAGAGAGGGGAGTATGAGAAGAAGAGGACGAAAAATAAGTGGAGAAGAAGGAGGAAGAAGAACATGAAGAAGAAGAAGGTGATGAATCTTGTAGAGGATAAAAAGTAACTAACTGCATTAAAATCATCACCTCTGCTTCCTCTGTTTCTATTGTTAAATAATAATAATAATAATAATAATAATAATAATAATAATAATAATAATAATAATTAGAAGAAGAAGAAGCACGAGAAGAAGGAGGAGGAGGAGGAGAAGGCGGAGGAGAAGGAGAAGAAAAGAAGTAGAAGAAGTACAAGAAGAAGAAGAAGAAGAAGAAGAAGAAGAAGAAGAAGAAAATAAAGAAAAAGAAGAAAAAGAAGAAAAAGAAGAAGGAGAAGGATAAGAAGAAGGAGAAAAAGAAGAAGAAGAAAAAGAAGAAGAAGGAGAAGAAGAAGAAGAATGAGGTAGAGGAGGGCGACGACGATGTCGACGAGCAGAATATTCGATGTAAAAAATGAGAAGAAATAGAAGTAAGTGAATAAAAACAAAATGGAGGAGAAGCATGAAAAGAAGAAAAAGCGCGGATGAGCGAAAAAAATAAAAAAGTAAAAATACGAGGTAAGGGTGAAAATAGAAGTAAAGAAAGTGACGGCAGAAGAATGTAAAGGATAAACAGAGACAAAATGTTGCAGATTACAAGGTAAATGATATAGAACGTAAAAAATAAGGAGGATGAAATAAGAGGAGTGAAAAAGATATAAAGTATATAGTTGGAATAAGGATGTGAAAAAAAAAAACCATGTAGTTAGTAAACTTTCATATACTTCGAGCCCTGCACGAGACATTAGGTCTCTTCACAACCTCACGGTAACTAGCTTGTTTCAATTTATATATATATATATATTTATATGTATATTCATTTATGGTTGTCTTTTTATTATATTACTTTTCGGTCTTGACCACGTTCAAAGGGAGGTGTCTTTTTCTATGGCTTCATTTGATTCTGTTAATCATAACATTGAGTTTGGTAAATATTACAATGATCTCTCTTGGATGTCTAAGTATTCCTTGACTGAAAATAGATGTAACTCGAATAGCATACATATAATCATATCAGGAGTGGCTGTGTGGTAAGTAGCTTGCTTACCAACCACATGGTTTCGGGTTCAGTCCCACTGCGTGGCACCTTGGGCAAGTGTCGTCTACTATAGCCTCGGGCCGACCAAAGCCTTGTGAGTGGATTTGGTAGACGGAAACTGAAAGAAGCCCGTCGTATATATATGTATATATATATATATATATATATATGTGTGTGCGCGTTTGTGTGTCTGTGTTTGTCCCCCTAGCATTGCTTGACAGCCAATGCTGGTGTGTTTATGTCCCTGTCACCTAGCGGTTCGGCAAAAGAGATCGATAGAATAAGTACCAGGCTTACAAAGAATAAGTCCCGGGGTCGATTTGCTCGACTAAAGGCGGTGCTCCAGCATGGCCGCAGTCAAATGACTGAAACAAGTAAAAGAGTATATATAAAGGACATACCGATTTATTAATAATACCTCGTAAATTTGTTCTTCATTCTGAGTTCAGATATCGCTGATGCTAACTTTACCATTACAGTAAGGGCATATACTGTATTAGAGTCGATTCTCTCTTATTTCTCTTATGTTCTATTTTTAATTCTAGGTGTACATTTGCCCCAAACTCGCCATATCTGACAACTTTGCACCTGCAAGCTATCAAAGAGTTCAGAGTCTATGGCACTGTTATATATATACATACATATATATATATATATATATATATATATATATATATATATATATATATATATATATATATATATACATATATATATATATATATAGGTGCAGGCGTGGCTGCGAGGTAGGAAGCTTGCTTCTCAACCACATGGATCCGGATTCAGTCCCACTGCGTGACACCTTGGGTAGGTGTCTTCTGCTATAGTGTCGGGCTTGTGAGTGGATTTGGTAGACGGAAACTGAAAGAAACCCGTCGTGTAATATGTATGTATGTATGTATATATATATATATATATGTAATAATATTAGGGACAAAATCCAAATTACAGGTAAAAACTCAATTAAAATCAATTTATAAAAAATTAAAATTAAATTGAGCTTTATAGATAAAATATATATAAAATATATAGTTTTAGGGAAAATAACCAAGTTTCAAGAACTCATCGATGAAAATCCACTATCAAATATAGAAAAATTAATATTTAAAAGGACAATAAATGAGTATAATATAAATATCATAAGATAAATATAATAAAAAAGATTACACGTGTTTCATAACTAATTTTCAAATAGAAAAGAAATTTAAATCGATTAAAATCAATTGAAATTATCGAAAATAAATTCTATTCAAAAATATAGCTACTCGTCAGATTGTAAGTAGAACAATAATTAGATATATATATATCTCAACCAACAATAAATACCAAATGAATTAATATCAAATACTTATTATATAAAGATAGAAAAATTATTAAAAATATCATAATATCAAAATAATAACCATTCAATAATCATCCCTTCATCCATTATAATAACATGTATATTATATACAAAAAACATCTTACATAAATTATCATTGTTTTAAATACAATTTGAACGAAGTTTAAGTTTTAAATAATAATGAAGATAAAATTAGTACATATTTAACCGGCGTAATAGTTAAAGCTATACTATTTAAAGCTAAAGACGTTTATTTAATTATAATTAAACATCAATTGAATAATAGAAAAATACAAGATTATTTATTTCTACAAACGTAATAATAAAAATATGAATGAAAAAATTATGAATGGAAAAATTATGAATGAAAAACTTAGGAAAGAAAAAAATTATTAAGAATAAAAGATTAAACTTTATATATATGTACAAAGTTTTAATTTGTTTGAATTACGGAAAAATTTCGATAAGTACTGTTTTTTTAACTTTGCTAAAGATTTTCTACTATTTGGAAATAATATGTATTCTTGTTTTTTATATTATTCATTTGGTTCTCTATAGATTATTTTAATAGATAACTTATTTAACACTAAATTATTTAGAAGTTATAGTTTCATTTCAACATAATATTAGAACTTCCATTTGAATAGTGTTGATATATTTTCGATCATTTTTGATTAATAATATTTGATTAATAATTAATCTTTATAGTTTATAATATCGTTAAAGTTTTTTTTTAAATTAAAACTTTGTATATATATATAAAGTTTAATCTTTTATTCTTTATAATTCTTTCTTTCCTAAGTTTTTCATTCATAATTTTTCCATTCATAATTTTTTCATTCATATTTTTATTATTACGTTTGTAGAAATAAATAATCTTGTATTTTTCTATTATTCAATTGATTTTTAATTATAATTAAATAAACGTCTTTAGCTTTAAATAGTATAGCTTTAACTATTACACCGGTTAAATATGTACTAATTTTATCTTCATTATTATTTTAAACTTAAACTTCGTTCAAATTGTATTTAAAACAATGATAATTTATGTAAGATGTTTTTTGTATATAATATACATGTTATTATAATGGATGAAGGGATGATTATTGAATGGTTATTATTTCGATATTATGATATTTTAAATAATTTTTCTATCTTTATATAATAAGTATTTGATATTAATTCATTTGGTACTTATTGTTGGTTGAGATATATATATATCTAATTATTGTTCTACTTACGATCTGACGAGTAGCTATATTTTTGAATAGAATTTATTTTCGATAATTTCAATTGATTTTAATCGATTTAAATTTCTTTTCTATTTGAAAATTAGTTATGAAACACGTGTAATCTTTTTATTATATTTATCTTATGATATTTACATTATACTCATTTATTGTGTTTTTAAATATTAATTTTTCTATATGTGATAGTGGATTTTCATCGATGAGTTCTTGAAACTTGGTTATTTTCCCTAAAACTATATATATATATATATATATATATATATATATATATATTTTTATATATATATATATATATATATATATATATATATATATATATATATATATATATATATATATATATATATATATAAACTAACCAACCTACTAAAACGAAACCTCTCCCCAGCTAAATAACCAGCTCAGATAAAAAAAATTATGTAAGACTTATTAGCTCTGCCTCTATTACCATCACATATGTATCAATTATTTTCGTATTCTAACCGATGTATCAACTTATTTTCGCATTCTGAAGAGATTTACTAAAACTAGTAAATTGAAACGATCGTAAATGCTATATTCTTCTTTGCTACCTTCTTTTTTGTTATCTAATTAAATTAAAGGCATACCAGCGAAAACGACGAGTTTGTCCTTGTTAGTTACATCCATTTTCTTCTCCTATATATATATATATATATATATATATATATATATATATATATATATATATATATATATATATATATAGTCATGTGCGTGTCTCTCTATATAGTTATGTGCGTGTCTCTTTGCATCTTTGTTTGTCCCCTGACCATCGCTTGACAAGTAATGTTAGTGTGTTTACGTCTACGTATCTACGTGGTTCGACAAACGAGAGCGATAGGAAAAGTACTATGCTTACAAAGAATAAGTCCTGGGGGCGATTTCTTCGATTTAAGTCCTTTAAGACGGTGCTCCAGCATGACCACAGTCAAATGACTGAAGCAGTTAAAAGAATAAAAGTATATATCTGCTTCATTTCATATCTGCGCAGGAGATAAATGGGCACCATCTTCTTTTTTCTACTTTTCTCCCAACAATTGAATGAAAGAATCAAGAAATCGGCAGACAAAATGTTTTGCTGTCTTAAGACAAGACCCCTTGTTGCTCTGAATTCAAATTCTGCCGAATCCAAATTTGCCTTTAATCCCCTCTGAATCGATAAACTGCTTATTATTTAAGTATTAAAATTTGTTTTTATCGACTTTTCTCCCACCTACAATAATCAATATATTACAAATAACAATTTATATCTCCAAGTTTAAAATGTAGACATATAACAGGGAACACAGTATACTACTAGTGCGCTGCTATTTCGGATATTTTAAAGAGATCATCTGTTGAATTATGAATTAAGAAGCTATCAATACTATATTTGTTAATGTTGCTGCCTAGTGTCAGGTCAAATCTGGTCCAGAAGATCCAATATTTAAAGCCGAGTCAGACATGTTGTGTTTTTCAATATTAGGTATTGTATTGTTCAATGTATCTTACTCTATTTTTGGTTTTAGATTGTGATTTGAGAACATTCGTCTACTATTACTAGCAGAATTAATAATTGTGTAGAGACTTCCTCGTTAATTTGTAATGATATCGTTTATCGGATATTATGCTGGATCTAGACGCGTGGTTATAAGTTCTCGATAAACCAATTTCATAAACCAGATTTGATTTTCATTTCGAATAGTTTAGCTTCAGGTATTTGTGATTACTACCAATACACACGAGTACATCTTTTCCTTAAAACCTATAGTCAAGTAATCTATTTTAGAACAACACTTCATGTTTATACAATAGTTCGTTTTCCATTATCAAGCTGAGAAATAATTATAGTAATTCTTATCAAAACAGATTTTGTTGAGATACATAGAACCGATATCAACATATGATATTAGTTATAATATTATCCAAGTTCTGAATTTTTTATTTCTCGCTATATAGAGAAATTGGCAATTCTCGATGCTGTTTCAGATTTACTCAGTAAAATGTATTAGAAAGGGAAAAAAATCAGAAGTAAATAAATACAACATACTGCTGCCTTTTGATTTTATCAAGGAATCATTGTTATCCAATGGAATCAAGGACTGTGATCATTCTTTAAGCAGAATGCACAAGAAAAGAAATCTGCATAGAAATATTGAAAAGTATATCAATACTAAATATCTAAACGTTATCGACACATACGTCTTTTTTTTTTTACTTGCTATTTAAGCGTTCGACTCAATGATAATACCAAGCGCTATGAGAAAGTAAAAAGATATATGAGATGAACATAAATTTCGATTAAATAGAAAGAAATATATAGTTCTAGCAACCCTGATAGTTCGTATCCATCAGTGTAGTCTGGTTATGCATATCTACCAATCCGACTACATTTAGATCAATCTTTGAAAAGCAAATGGATGTACATGTGTTTTGACGATGAGAACTCTGTAGGTTGATAAACTGAACTACATTCTCCATGTGTTAGCGTATTATTGGCAGAGTATTCTACAGTCTACACTTAACGATATCCTAAGGCAGAATCGGTTTGTCACAGCCGGAATCTTCTCAGAAAGCTTGGGTGGGCACACGAAAATAATAAAAGACTCTGATTCGACCCAAAAGGTGAAACATTTCTGATTTCAAAAGAAATTATCTAATAATTCCAGGAGTCTTTTCCCTCTACATTCAAAGATAAGGTGGTGGGGGTCAAACATATTATTTTACGGTGTCTATTTTAACATGTTACTACGCGTAGTTTTACATTATTTAATTAATCCCTAGTTGTAAAAAGCATATACCTATACATTAAAATATCTCTTACAGAGAAAGTTGGAGATATACCTACTGTACATAGTTGATAAAATTACTTCAGATGAGTGTGATGAAAATCAGGGTAAGTCTTCTTTGATGAAGGATGAACAACTATGAAAGTAATTCGTAAAGCTTCTAATTTTTTTCTATTCAGTGAGCGTATACGAGGCTGTGTTAAGAAATTTACCTCCCAACCACATGATTTTGTATCTAATCCTTCTGTCTGAAAACTTGGGCATGTACCTTTTAGTATAGCACCGGACCGATGAAAGCATTGGTAGACGAAAACTGAAAGAAGCCCGTCGTACATACATACATACATATGTGTGTATGGTTGTCTGTATGTATATGTCTGTGTCGTAATGTTTGTGTCTGTCAACACACCGCTTGAGAACGGGCTTTAGTTTGTTTATATTCTCGCAACTTAGTGGTTGGGTATAAAGGAACGAACCAATAAGTATCAGAGTCTAAAAAGAAGTAGTGGGTACGATTTCATCGAATAAAAACACTTCAAGTTAGTGGCTTTGCATTATTGCAAATCAATGAGTGAAAGAAGTAACAGGTAAAAGGCAAAATGCATAGCTTAACTGTGTCTACACTCTTCAAAGCACATCTCCCAGTTTGTCTTTACGCACAAACGCACATATGCACGGATAAACACAGACGTTCAAACGCACTTCCTTTGACATACGAGTATAGAGTGGAAGAGCCCGAATCTTACCATTACGAAACGAAATTCTCAACTACATAAATTTACTCCTCCCTTCTCTTTCGTTATTCATGTACAAGCACATATCATCTATATGTGTGTGCATGCATATAAAGATGCTCACACACACATTCACGCACACACACATACACATATATTAGGTTGCTCTTGAGTGCTACCTGTTATATGTAACATGTAAGCTTGTATATTCTCTTGCATAGTCTACTTGGTCTGTAGGCTATGTTTTGGGCCACCTTCGGGGTGAAAAAGAAGACCTATGACAATGCGAATGAACTCAGGAGAGTGAATAGCTATCCAGTTATGCGATATATTACTCATTCTGAAATGTGATGGACGTATAGCTGACTCAAGAAATTTCTAGTGAGAAATTTCTAGTGAGACCCAGAACGGGTCAAAACATGTGTTGTACCCAATAAAGTCTATTGCACATTCCATTTCCTATTTTATTAATACTATATATATATATATATATATATATATATATATATATATATATATATATATATATGGATATATTATATATATATACATATATATATATATATATATATATATATATATATATATATATATATATATATATATATATATATATATATATATATATATGTACATGTATATATATGTATATATATATATATATATGTATACATATATGTGTCTATATATGTTATATAGATATATACACACATATAAGCATACATATAGAGACATACATAGATACATATATATATATATATATATATATATATATATATATATATATATATATATATATATATATATATATATATATTTATTTATTTATTTAGCTATATACCTGTATATACTGTATATGTTTAAGATATGCGTATATCTATATCTGCATCTATATATGTGCGTGTGTGTGTGTGTATGTAAGTACGTGTGCATATATATTGTGTGTGCGTATGCGTACGTAAGTACGCATGAATGTATATTGAAATCTGAACTTGATATGTTCTTAAATGTCTAGATAATAAATTATACTGTATATAGATATATTCATAAGTAAATAAGGCAGCAAGCCTGTAATGAAACTTTTACAGAATAATAAAAAATACTGCATGAATAATTTATTATCAGTCATCAAGTATTTCGTACAACTTCAATGGTTTATTAGGTCATTTTATGGTGTCTTTAATGATGAATATATATGAAATTTTCATTCGTATTAGCCTTCATCTCCACTACCTCTTCTTGCTCCTCCTCCTCCTACTTTACATTGTACTCCTCCTCCTCCTGCTCCTCCTCCTCCTGCTCCTCCTCCTCCTGCACCTCCTCCTTCTTCTTCTTCTTCTTCTTCTTCCTCTTCTTCTTCTTCTTCTTCTTCTTCTTCTTCTTCTTCTTCTTCTTCTCATCCTCCACCTCCTCCGCCTCCTCCTCCTCCGCCTTCTTCTTCTTCTTCTTCTTCTTCTTCTTCTTCTTCTTCTTCTTCTTCTTCTTCTTCGTCTTCTTCTTCTTGATCATTTCCATATTGATCATTATTATCGAGCGAATGAAGGTTAATCTATATTGCCAATTGATATTCGAGGAATTATATTTGAATTTTTTCCACCCTACCAACTCCACAAAATTGGAACCGACATAGTTTTGATAATACATTCTGAAATATACTACAGTGTGTGTCGAAACTGAAACCAAGCTTTGGAAAACCACCCGCCAACAGATCTAATACAGTATGCTCATGACTGCAGTGCCACTCCTGAGTAACTTCGCTCTTCAAATTAATAAAAGTTGTTTGACGATACGTTAGGTAGTCATGGATCTAGTGTGATTGTATGTTTTTGTACTTGGTGATTCGTTAAGAGTGAAACAGTTGCTGCAAGTGGAGCATTTGCTACAAGTGAAACAACGTAGGTTTTCAAAGAACGGAGTGTCTGTTTAACATTCAGAAAGTAGTCACTTTTCATGTATTGCAAAAGGAGTATGGGTAGGATTGTTTGATCTACATGCACTATCAAAAGGAGAACCAGCGTTTTAAATCGGGAAGAACATTCTCTGAGGACAAAACCAAATATGCACGATTGCTTAAGAAAACGACCACTTAAAATACATGCGTGTTGTGATCTCTGAGAGTCTAAATGTCAGTGAAGTAGAAGCTATCTGGGACAGATCGATACACATTGATCTACGACGCAAATTTCTCTGCTGATAAATGTTAGCACAAATGATGCTGAAGAAATTATGCTGAAGAATAAGAAAACCACAGTTTGAAAACCATTGGGTTGAATGACGTTCCAAACTTTCTGAAAGGCAACATAGCAGGTAGCAAAGCCTAGATGCATACAACCACCCTCGTTGCAACCGTAAAAGAAAAAAAGATTTGCTCAGATATGAAAATGATATTGATCAACATCTTTCTTTGTCCGGAAGAGTGTCATTCTTTAGGGATTCCTTCCTTGTAGTCAATTCTCATGGCCTAAGAGAAAGTTTTAGCGAGGAAGAGGCCTGTGATAGGGACAAACAAGACGTGGATGATTCAAGATCAGAAAACCAGAATTGTTTTTGGTGGTGGTGGTGTTGGTAATACTGGTGGTGGATAACTACAATACTGTTTTGCACTTCTGAAAATGAATTTATTTCAACAGCACCGAGTAGAAATGAATTATGACATTTCTGCGGGGCTATTCGAAATAATTTGCACCATAACTAAATGTGATTTAGACATATTAATAAATTACATTCGTTGAGAATGCTTTCATATGCCTCACTGTTAAGCAGTCATGATGCGTGATATTCTATTTAACGGTATTCTACTTCATAAATTATTTTATGAATATACATTAGGCATTAATGAGATAGAGACTAGCTTAACAATTGTTCCTGCAATTCCCTTTAGAAATAAAATTGATAATATTTTATATCGGGGTTTGGTGTTCAGTAAGTGTAGTAATAAATTATTACTTTATATTCTGACAATCCACATCACGCCAACAAAAGAAATTCATAAAACGTTACTAATACCTTCATTTCATCAAACGTCTGCCGTACGACTGAACATCAATGCATTGCTATAACGCACAATAAAGCGTGCAAAAAGAATAAAAAATCGAAATCAAAGTGGCCAAACATATAACTGTCTATAATAGAAATGCCAATTGTGAGAGTGCCATTATGTACGTATGTATTTGTATATGTATGTATGTATGTATGTATGTATGTATGTGTATATATTTATAATGTACATATACGTGTGTATATGAATGTACACATACATATACACACACATATATGGACATGCATATTCACTATATTTTTATTATTGTATTTTTTATTACATGCATTTTTGTTATTTAAATGTTATTAGATGCATCTCTTTATGACGCACACATACGCACATATAATGCGAAAACAGATTTCAAGTATTAAAATATTTGTGTGTGAGTGTCCGTGTGAGCGAGTGAGTGGGTGAGTGAGTGAGTGAGTGAGTGAGTGAGTGAATGAGTGAGTGTTAGTGTGTTATATCTCCAGGCATATTGTATTTATGGCCGTCGGATCTACCTAGATAGAAATGTATAACAACGCGATGCTTTTGTCGGCAAAATTGCAAAGAAGTTCGTATTGTGTTTCACGCTTTATATAGTCCAAAGCAGATCCGAGACATCTACAAACGAATACATAAACTCGAAGTGTTCGAATGATGGAAATCGATATTGAAAATAGAATTTGAAATTAACGTACGGAGAATGGCAGTTTGCAATTATATCTGTAAATATTTCATAGTTATACCGAAATGATTTTTTTTTTGTACAAAGCGGTAGGCCTCAGTGAAAGAGAAAAACAAAAGTTTTGATCGAAAAAATATATATGCAATGATATGATTTCATTGAATACAAGATGCGCTTGTCAGCAGATGGAATATATATATATATATATATATATATATATATATATATATATATATATATATATATATATATATATATATATATATATATATATATATACATAATTTTTCCCGTCTTGCCGTAAAGCCTTTTCTGTTTGTTTTCCTGTCATGTTTTTTGTCCGCCACTACATTCCTCCATGGCAAGGTTTAATTTGTGTATACAAATTTAATTTGCGGTCCATGGGAAGAGCCGTTTTAACGATGCGTCCTACCCAGCTCTTCGAAACGCCGGTGTTAAAACGGGGGTAGCTGATGAAGAAGAATGTTCTCTATGTGGCTTGTGTTTTCTCGTCTACGTTTTGTTTACAATGTCCTGTACCCAGATATGCACCTATACATACAGGTGGATGTCGGTATGCACATACCTGTACGTATATATGCATATACTCATTTACTGTTTGTTGTTATATATATATATATATATATATATATATATATATATATATATATATATATATATATATATATATATATATATATATATATATATATATCATATCTTAAGTAATTGATATGACTTACCATCTAGCCAAGCCAATTGCAAGCATTTATTTTGTGTCAACATTATGCAGTAAATAGTTCCCCTGAAAAACCGCACTCATCAACATTGTATTATATCACCATCGGTTGCAGAGAATACAGGTAGCTACAATGCTGCAATGACGAAACATGCATATGAAACAAATGGTATAAAATGGATCCCGTAGTTATCATACTTTATACATACATACAAACATACATACATACAGACATAGGTATATATGTATATACGTGTACTAATGAATAAGGCGTTAAAACAGAATGACTCACCCCAGACAATTAAATATCTATCTATCTACCTCTCTCTCTCTCTCTCTCTCTCTATATATATATATATATATATATATATATATATATATATATATATATATATATATATACATATATATATATATATATATATATATATATATATATATACATATATATATATATATATATATATATATATATATATATATATATATATACATATACATATATATATATATATATATATATATATATATATATATATATATATATATATATATATATATATATATATATATATATATATATATATATATATATATATATGCACACATAAGTAGAAACACATACAAATATTCACACATGTATACAATTCAGGAAGTCAACCTTTATAAAGTTGGTGGTTTTATTTTAATTTCAACTGTCTCTCGGTTTCCTCTGTCATTGTAAATATGATCACACTACATTTTCTCCTTTAATCGATACACTTCAGTTCATTTTCACTCTCACCTAAATCATTTTCGCTTTAACTAAGAAATATATATCCACAATTTAAATTTAAATACTATTTATTATTTTCAATCTTAATGTGGATTTCTATAATCCAAGCATTTTTGTATAGCTTATGCAAAACGAAATTTAATGCATTTGCATTCTATGTTTTCCATATGTCACCGTATATCATACTTCCTCCTTCACAATGTGACTATAAGACTGCTAGTCTTTGGTTCTGGAAAATTTTTATAAATATCGTAAAAGTATTTGGCCTAACTTTGACTGTTAACACCAACTTCTCAAAGGTTGACTTCCTGAGTATAACACTTAGGCGTGAGACAGGTAAATGCCACTCATACCGAGAGTACAACAAGGAATCTCTTAATATTCATAGACAATTCAATAGTTCATCTGCTCTAAGAAGAATCTAGGCACATTTATTGCCAGAAAAATCTGTCATCTATGTGCGGCAAACAGATTTGACAAGAGATGATTATTATGCTAAGATAGTGCATATAAATCATCTCCTAACCCAAAACAATTTTGTAGCGTAATTCGTTCAGTTCCCAACCAAGGTTCATGTAAAATTCATAATGCTAACTGGACAACATTTCACAAGGACTCATAGATATCTTAAATCTTCTTTAATTTTACCAATTAACAGCCACCTCCGCTACCATTTTTTTTATTGAATGTTTATATGTTCGCGTCTACTATATCAAGACATTAACCCACATGGAACTACGCAAGATTGCACCTAAAGAATTACACTCATGGATATATTGAGGATTGCACCTAAGGACATAAGCTTTGGTTTCTATAACTTCGGAAAGTTGAACTATGAACTTTTATGCTACTTTTTTCTTCTCTCTTTCCAACTCATTATTTTATTCCCTTCCTCTATGTTGTCATCTTATGGATATATACCATTCTCATTTTCCATATTTTTCCCCAATTTGTCTCAGATGACGGAATATCCTATACTCGGGGATATCCCAGAAACAGCTGTAAGATTTTGAATTTCTTCCTGTAATAATATTTTATAAGACTTGAAATGTTTGCTTTGCCTTAATGTTTGACGTCCTGTTTAACAATTATACATACTTACATATATATATACATGTATATATATATATATATATATATAAATGAAGAATGCATTAAATAAACAACAATAGGTAAAAAGCGTCAACGTAGGACAAACACAGAAGGACCCTAATTCTTCATCGATTATCAACCGAGGCATGAAACTGAGTACTACCATTCGGTTCATAACTGATGAAGAATTAGGGTCCGTCCAACGAGTATACGTTTTTAGCTATTGTTGTTTATTTAATGTATAGTTCATTTACTGGGTAACTGAATACCACGCACTCTGACAATAAAACTGCTGAGATTTTTAAAATTCGAACGCTGTATCTCTATTTTAACTTTTCTTACTATACATATTTGCAGTAAAGGTCAGCGACATCACTGTCTAAGGTCATGGAATCAGTAAAATATATTTTGCTGTGAATCAATATATAGAGTTGCACATAAATTAAAACAAACTAGAGCTTCTTTATTCCTTCGTATCATACTTTTTAGAATGATTGTTTTTACAGCGATTTCATGGCTGACAAAGATTTATACATATATGTTTTGCTTTAGCTTACGTAGATACTATACACGGGTGCTCATTCAACATGAATATACGTATAAGTATTTTAGTTTGGTATTAATTCATTTTTAGATACTAACATCTATATATAAATTTTAATAAGATTAGCTCCGCGTTTGAATGAATTTATGTTTGTCTTTACGTTTCAGTTGTTTTGCGTACGTGAGAATCTGACTATAAAAGTAAAGATAAGTAGATCCGTTATATATAAATATAAACTTAGACTCTAGGACTTGGTTGTGACCGTATAGCTATAACTGTCTTTACAGATACACCCATACATAAGTGTACGTATATATGCAATAAATAATGCCTACAAATAATGTTTGCAAATATGTAA